>NW_006239180.1:664924-670978 GCF_000226075.1 Solanum tuberosum | reverse complement strand
GGTATTGTTGTTGCAAGAGTTTGATTTTGTGGTAAAAGATAGAAAGGGAACCGAAAATCAAGTTGCCGATCACTTTTCAGATTAGAGAAAGAGGTTATGCTTAAGCTTGGGGATAGGGCTAACATTAATGATGCTTTTACAGTTGAACAAGTATTGGCTGCTTCTCATGATCTGCTTCCTTGGGTCGCAGACTTGGCTAATTATTTGGCAAGTGATTTGGTGCCCCTGGATTTCTCTTTTCACCAAAGGAAAGAGTGTATGCATGATGTGAAGAAATTCTTTTGGGATGAGCCTTACTTGTATCGTAGTTGTGCTGATGGGATTATTCGTCGCTGTGTGCCCGAGGTGGAGATGCTGAGTGTACTTGAGGCGTGTCATTCATCGCCTGTTCGTGGGCATCGTAGTGGTATTCAGATTGCGCATAAGATTTTGTAGTGTGGGTACTAGTGGCCTACCATCCACCAAGATGCTCATGATTTTGCCAAATCTTGTGATTGTTGCCAAAGAGAAGGAGGGATTTCAAAGAGGCAAGAGCTTCCTATGAATCCTATATTGGTGATAGAGTTATTTGATGTATAGGGCATTGATTTTATGGGTTCATTTGTGAGTTAACATGGGATGAAGTATATTCTTGTTGCGGTTGATTATGTATTGAAGTGGATGGAAGCAGTTGCACTCCCCAACAATGAAGGTAAAAGTGTCACCGCATTCTTGTGAAAGAATATCTTCTCTAGATTTGGTATACCGAGGGCGATTTTCATTGATGGAGGTTCCCACTTTCGTAATAAGTTGTTCAAGGCGCTACTTGAGAAATATGATGTCCGCTACAATGTCGCCACTCCTTACCATCCGCAGACTAGTGGGTAGGTTGAAGTGTCCAATAGTGAGATCAAACAGATTTGGCGAAGACTGTGAGTGCTAATAGAATGGCTTGGTCAAGGAAGCTTGATGATGGTCTATGGGCCTATCGCACTGCCTAAAAGACTCCCATAGGTATGTCTCCTTACCAACTTGTATATGGGAAGTCTTGCCATTTATCGGTAGAGCTAGAGCAAAAGGCTATGTGGGAGATGAAGAAGCTACATTTGGATTGGGGCGCCACATCTAATCAAAGAATGAATGAATTGAATATGCTTGATGAGTTTCACCTAAATGCTTATGAAAGTTCAGCCTTGTACAAAGAGAAGATGAAGAGATATCATGATCAACGAATTGAAAAGCGATAATTTGTGGTGGGTGATATTGTTCTTCTATTAAACTCTAGGTTGATCTTGTTTTCGGGCAAACTCAAGTCCAAATGGACCGGGCCATTTTTGCTCACAAAAGTGCTCCCCCATGGAGCGTTTGAGCTTGAGAATAGTGAAGGAACAATGTTCATGGTTAACGGGCAAAGGATCAAGATCTATCTGGGAAACACAGAAAGTGTGCAAGAAGTTGTTGAGGCCTACTATCTTGATGAACTCTGAGTAATCAAGAGGCATGCGTCGTGTTGCGACGTTAAATAAGGCGCTGCTTGGGAGGCAACCCAAGATGTAGAATCTAGCCAACTATAGTATTTTCTTTTTAGTTTAGTAGTTTTCTTTGGTTAGTTGTTTTTTCTGTATTCCTTTTCTTTTTGGTTAGTGTTGGCTAGATATATAGCATAGAGTCCGTATGTAAAAAGTGTCCAGAAAATGTAAAAAGAAAAGCCTAATGGGTGCTACATGTGCAGGGACGAAAAGCAAAATCTGTAGAAAAAAAAAGTCTGGTGCACAGGTCTTTGGACCCCATCGACGGTCTGTGGTTCATTCCACGGACCTTGAATGGTGTCCGCCGATCCCAGGTAAGGTCCCTGAAATTGTAAAGTGCAAGTTTGATCTACTGTCCTCATCTACGTACCGTAGATCGACCCACAGACCGTAGACGGGGTCTCGTGGGTCCAAACCCTACTCTGCCTGACCCGACCCTGACATCTTTTAAATAAAACCCCATTTTCTCAAATCATTCCCACTTCCCTTATTTATACTCCCATACCATTTCTACACCCCCTCTAACTACTTCAATCACTCCATTTTACCATAAATCCACCATCAATTACCCCATATTCATCCTCTGATTTGAAAAAGCACTCTCTTCTCCCCCAACTCTATCCCATTCCCCATTTTCAAAGGTTCAGTGTCCGGGTTCGGTGTGAAAGGCGAGCAAAAGGTTGTTGGAAGTCTCAAATAGTCACTCAATCAGCTCATTCCCATTGCTTGTAAGGTACCATGGCCCCTAAGAAGCAAGTGACCTACTCCAAAAGGGGCAAATCAAAATTTGTGCAGCTTACTTTTCGACTGATTAATGAAGACACATACGCAGAAAAGGATCCAACATATGTTCCACCGGCCACGAGGACATCCCCTATTGCACCTCAGGCTACCCAAAATACATCCCGACAGGTGGTCACTGACGTAGACACTATCTCCCAGTCTGATGAGGAGAAAACACTAATCGGGTCACCGGCTGGTTCTGCTTCCGGTTCTGAGGCTGGTTCTACTTCTGGCTCAGAATCCGACTCTGCTTCCGGCTCTGAACCCGCCTATGCTTCCAGCTTCGGTTCTCGATCCGCCATAGGATCAGGGTCACATGACAAAGCTGCCTCGTCTGATGAGGCCACTAGTTCGAGAGAAGTCCCGGTGCCACGAAGCTACGCCCCTGATCAGGTGGATGGGCAGCCAAACAGATGGTATGTTGAGGGGTAATGGAAAATCTCCGGGATACCAGAATGCGGAATGAGAAATGGAAGATGGCTCGGCTTATTACTGAAGAGCGCAGAGTCCTCTCGGGGAGTATACACACTATTCCCGACGTACACCAGCTTTTTCAACTTCACAAATGCGATTGGATGGATTGAGACCCCGGGACTTATAGCGAGGAGATTGTGCGGGAGTTCTATGACTCCTATGCTGCCACTCTCCGAGGTTCGATTCACAAGAGGTCCAAGCCCACAGCCCAGAACCCTCTCACTACTACTATGGTCCGAGGTTTTCCTGTGGACATATCAAATACCACCATCAGCCGATTTCTTTACGGCCCTGGCCCTGATCACACTTGGGCACTCAACATGGCCAAATTTGATTACAAATGGGATGTTGTGAGGAGTAGAGCCTTCACGCGTAATGCTGAACAGAGGGAGGCTAACTTACTGTAGTTGTTCAGGCACATAGTTGTAGATGGAGAGCGTGCAGAGTGGGTTAGATCACTAAGTTTAGGTATCCGGAATGCCAACTTGAATTTGGTGGCCAAGTTATTTTGGTTGCTGGTGTGGAGCAGAGTGTCGCCCACAAAGGCCGACAATGCACATACATGGGATAGAGCACTAATGGTGGCAGCGTTAGTAGCTAGGTTTGAGATCGACTTCTCCCGCATACTGCTGGCAGAGACTCATGAGAGGTCGTTCAAGACCTCCACTACATACCCTTTTCCTTGCCTTATTTTTCAACTATGTAGAGACTCTAGCGTGCCGATCTGGCATTGTGAAAAATTGATATAGGCAACAGGGACCCTAGATATTAGCCTGATTCTGGATGAGGTAAATCTGGCAACACCTTGCAGAGGGCCGCGAATCGATGTGCCATTGGGTACTGATATAATAGTTGTTGTGGAGTAGATGCAGGGTGATAAACCTGGCCCTCCAACCCATACTAATGATGCCCCAACCTCCTCTTCTCAGTATGCTAGTCAGGTCCCCCAGCTCATCTAAAGCCACCCCACCTTCTGGAACCTCTGTTGTGCTGTTAGCTCGAGTTCAGAAATTGGAGGTGCAGATGGCCACACTGCTTGACCATGTAAAGCCATGGATGCAGAAGTCCATTAAAGATTCCGAGGCTAGGATGGAGAAAAGGATGGAAATCATGATTGATCAGAAGGTTCAGGCCGTTCATAAGCCCCTGGATGCCTTCGAGTTGAGAGTACTCGTACGGCTAGCTCCGGTCATAGATTTTTCCTCTAGTCGGACTGAGTTGGACAGTCTCTCCACCGACATTGATTCCATTCTTGTTGCGCCCACAGACGAGCCAGAGTCTGCACCCACTGCATTGGCTGATGATATCGTACTAGATGCTCTATTCAGCGAGGATACAAAAGCATAACCCAAGCCCACCCGTGCTCGTGGGAAGAGGAACCACTCCAGCCAAAATTCTGACACTACTGAGGAGGCCCGAGCAAAGAAGCAGAGGGCCAACTGACTGAACAGGCTCGAAAAGCCTCTATTATAGATGAGGATTTATGCTACCAAAAGTTTCGTGAGAGCGCGCGTGGGGCTACAAGTTTTGTGCCCATTGTCGACGTTTCGACTGTTGAGAGTCATGATGTGAGCACGACTGATGGTGCGGTTAGGATGATTGATAGCACTACTGAGGGTGCTGTGATTGTTGATGTGGACACTACTGAGGGTGGCCCCAATGGTGTTGTAGTATGCTCCGGGAAACCGGACCCACCCGTTTGTTAATGGTTTGTCGGCGTTATGCGCCACAGGTTTGCTTCACCCCAATCCATTACTTTTACTGCTTTTTGTGTGCATTGGGGACAATTGCATCTATTTTTCGTTGGGGGTGGGGTAAACGGATTGTGGGTGATAGGGCAAAGTCTGAGTAACTCAACTCATAATTTTCTTGCCTGTGTTCTTTTCCCCCAAAAGACTGCTTAATTTCTGTTGAATCGGCATGTGTTAGGATTGTATGTGTAGAAGCATGAGAAAGAATGAAACATGATGGCAAATATATGAAACTTTTTGAAAGAAATGATACCCGTCCACAAAAAACTTTTGTGATATGTGCTAAAATCTGTAGGATAGAATAAGTTGAATGTGTTGGCTCTGAGTATGACATGATAAAGAACCAACTTGATGGCATGACTTAAGCTAAAACATGAACTGGGTAATCTGATAATGAAACTATGTGCCAAAAGTATGTGAGAATAATTGATTGTTCAAACAGTTTTGGTGCCAATCTAGAACATGCTCGGTTAGTCCTGCTAAGACAATCTACTCTAGAGGCTAGGAAATGATCATAGGCCCTTGCTCTGATAAGTCCACAAATTGCCTAAAAGAAGAATCAAACCAAATGAAATAAATGATCCCTTTTATCCAAATGATTTGAGCCTAAATTAGACCATTTCCTTTTAAACCCCTAACTCACCTTTCCATAATCTAATATGTTGGCCCCGGTCCTTCCTTGGACCTGTGCACCTCGACTTAGGCCAAAAGCCTAAGTTGAGCGTGGCAAATGTAAAAGAGTAACCTCAATCTTGGCCCTGATCCGACAATAAGTATTGTGCACCTCAACCATTGGAAAATCCATAAGTTGAGGGTGGCTAGGAAAGATGAAACCGAAAGAAAATGGGTATAAGGAGAGTTTGATGTTGAAAAAGAGAAAATGAAAAGAAAGGAAAGGATGTGACTAGTTGGAATCTAAAGAAAAGAATAAAATGCAAGAAAAATAAAATAATAATAATAAAGAGCTACAAATTTTAAAGTAACATTCATGGTTGAAGAGAACCAGGGGAAAGAAGGTAGAACAGTAGGATGTCAAGAATAGGGCAAAAAGAGGTAGAAAGCCTAATGTAATGTCAAGGAGGGCAGAAAGTCACTATAAAGTACCCAAATGTACCACACCTGACCCTAAGCCTACGTTACAAGCCAAGAAAGTCTTATAGTGACCCTAAAACCTAGTTTGGAGAGTCTAAGCAGTAAAAATAAGGGCAAGCTTATGGTATTGAGCACAAACTGTACTTGAAGTTACTTCTGAGTGTGAGTGTTGAATGAATACTTGTACTCAAAATCAAATTCATTGTGTGAAAAAGGGATTTCGTTTGAAGTAAGAGCACTAGTTATATTGTCGGAAAGTTGGTACCGTGGTGTTAGTAAAACAGTGTATGTTGTGTGTTGGTTGGTCGGTCTTTGTCATGTTTGGATCCGCACAAGTTAGCTTGTTGAGTCTGAGAGAAAACATTTTCACTCGAGAAGAGAGTCGGGGTAGAGAGCCATTTTATTGCTTGTGCTTGAAATGCTTGCTTCTATACAAGTGTCGTTTA
>NW_006239180.1:645955-664703 GCF_000226075.1 Solanum tuberosum | reverse complement strand
CCAACTGAAGGATTTGTAGAAAAGGGCATCTACGGAGGTGATCTATGGACCTCAGGTCCATTCACACTCCGTAGATGGGTGTCGTAGATGGGCAGGCAAGACTTGAAGGAAAATCAGGGAATTCTTGACCAAGTGCGGAACCACGGTTGCAATCGACGGACTGTAGATTAATCTACAGACCGTACTGTTGATCCGTCAAATGATTCTGAGAGGTGTTCCAGTACCAGATTTTGAAGATTCTAAGTATGGAGCTACGAAGGAGGATCCACAGATCGTAGATCAATCCACGGTCCGTACTGGTCCTCCATCGTTCGGATCAGAGATTTGAAGATTTTGAAGTTCGAAATTTGCCAAGTCTTGAGTCACAGAAGGGACCTACGGACCGTAGATCAAACCACGGTCCATAGGTCAGTATCATCGATCGAAACCGCGTCCTGAAACATTATTTCCTTATTTCATTTTCCTTTTTAGTTAGGACTTATTTTTTCTATATATAGGGCATGTAAACCTCGTTTTTGGGGGGTTAGACTTTCATTACTTTTATTCTAGTTTTTGGCTTGGGGAGATTAACTTTCAACTTTAGCAATTCTTAATTTCCTAAGCATGTTTAGGCGAATTTTACTTTGAAATTCAAGTTAAAATTCTGTGATTATTCTACTATACTATGTAAATTCATGATTTATTCTTCAAACATTATGAATTGTTTTCTTGCTAACATGGGTAACTAAATCCACAATTAGGGTTGTGGGAACCATGACTGAATAACAAAGTATGAATAGTAACTAAGTAATTCCCGAATAGTGTTTTGCATGCATTGATCATTCATTCATCTAGAAGTATTTTTAACGGTGAACAACGTTAGAACTCGCCTTGTTTCTACCTGCCAGTCCAAAGGAGGTAGTTAATAAGAAAAGAATTATCAACATAGATTTAGTGTGATACTATCTAATAGAATTAATGTCGATTGGTGCGAGGGTGAAAACTAAGCCATACATCAATGTGACATCTAATATGAGGTAATGGTAAGAGTTAGTAAATTATACACACGTAGTCGAACCAAGGTGCGGGGGGGAATTCTCTAGATGCCGGACCAAGGATTTAGAGATACCTAACTTATCGCTTTGCATGTCATACACTAGGAAGGGATTGCTATTGCTAGGATTACTGAGTTATGATCTTATGGGGAACACGTACGCCGTAGTTTCCTTCTTAATTTGATAACAACAAAGTTCGAATCTTTCTTACTAATTACATTCATAATTTCCAAAATTTGTTACACAAATCCCCCCCCCCCCCACGTTTTACTTATTTGTCTCGTAAATACATTGGCTAAACAAATATAATTGTTATTGAACTTAAGTCTTAACCATATTCCTCGTGGGATCCACCCCAACCTATAAGTTGGGTTCTCCTATAAGTTGGGTTCTTTACGTGATAAAGATCGCTTATGCTTCTGAAAAGAGGTGTAATTTCAGAGTATCAAAAAGCAAAGTACAAACCGAAGGGATAATAAAAAGGATCAAATGCTAAAAGCGTAGCAAACGTTGAAACTACAAATTCAGTGCAATGCACTTGAAGGGATTAAGCCAATTTTATCCCAAATGACTATCCTACCCATCTCTACGCCTACATTACAAGACAATAACAAGACCTACATGATTTTATTTCAAATTTTCTCACATTTAAGAAGATTTTCATGAAGTCCAATCCTATGGTATCACAAGTGAATGAGTTGAATATGTTGCTGAGTGTGAGTGTATTTCACAACATGTCCACAAATCAAAATACTTTAAATGTGTGCAAATTGGGACTTCCTTTGTGGCTAGGGCACATAAAATATAATGTTAGGTCTAGTTCAAAACCTTTGTTTGTAGAACGATTATCAAATCTAATCATTACTTAAGTACATTTTAGATACCACTTGAATCCATAGGAATTACCTTGAAGTCAATCTCAGTTGAAAGACAAAGAATTGTGAGAAAAAAATGTACAATATTAATTGTTGGTGCTAACCAAGTTAAAATATGTTTAAAATAAAAATGGGTTGATACCCACTTTTCAGTAGTTATCCAAACCAACTTTGTGGATGGTTTCATTGTTGATAATTGTTCGAACCAACTTTGTAGACCATTTAATTATTGATATTTGTCAAAAGTATTTATGTGGACTGTTTCATAGTTAAAATTGTACCTATGGGTAGTCATACCCTTCAAAATGACATATTTTTATATTTTTGGTCATCATACCCCTCAAAATTACATCATTTTAAATTAAGATTGCCATACCTTTAAAAATGACATATTTTATAAATTAATTTGTTACCTCAATAAAATGATTCTTTTGAAAATTGGTTTGTCATGTCGTTCAAAATGACACTTTTTATCTGTTATTCCCTTTAAATTGACATTTTTCATAAAAAAAGTTAGGATGTTATTATGTTCAAAATGTTACATTCATCACCTTGTTTATTGTTCAGATGAGGTCATGTTTGCATAATTTATGTTGCATTTATGTTACAATTGGTACTAACAGTTGTGTTTCAGATTTTATTGTTCAAGTTGAGTCGTCCGCCTTTTAAAAAGACACGTTGGGTTGTCATATCCCTCCAAGTGACATATTAAGTTCAAAATTGGGTTGTCATCTCCCTTCAAATGACATGTTAAGTTCAAATTGATCGTTTGTCTTTCAGTAGTCACATTGGGTTGTCACATCCCTTCAAGTTACATATTAAGTTCACGATTGGGTTTTCATCTCTATTCTAATGACACGAAAAGTTCAAAATTGGTCATCTGCCTTTCAAGAGACCCGTTGGATTGTCACCTCCCTTCAAGTGACATGTTACATTCAAATTGGGTCGTCCCCTTTTCAAAGAGACACGTTGGGTTGTCACCTCCTTTCAAATGACATATCATGTTAAAATTGAGTTATTTTCCATTCAAAGAGACTTGATGGGTTGTCAAATACCTTCAAGTGACATGTTATATTCAAATTGTTTCGTCTGCCTTTCAAGAGACACGTTGGGTTGTCACCTCCCTTCAAGTGACATATTATGTTCAAATAGGGTCGTTTGCCTTTCAAGAGACACATTGGATTATCACCTTGTTCAAAGTGACATATTAAGTTCAATTTGGGTCGCCTGCCTTTTAAGAGACAAGTAAATTTGTCACCTCTTACAAAGTGACATGTTATTGACATCGTTGTCCTTTAAATGAGGTACACTACCATCTTTGTGCAATTTTGAAAATAACACCGAAGGTATTTGAATGTTTCAGTTGATCATCAATCCTTGCCTTTTGTTTATTATTTTCAGCCCCGTTGGCAGACGTCGAGTACTTTTTAAAATCTCTACTAACATCTCATATTGTTTTGTTCAAAGTTTATAAGACCAAATTTGGGTTCATCAACTTTGTTTGACCAGGATCTCTTTCATCGATCCTAATCAAATAAAGGTGCAAGTTGTTAACACCAAATTTTTGTATGATATTTTTAAAGTTAATACTTTTAAGTATTTTATTTTTGAAATAGTTCAAAATACATATTTTGTAATTTTAGTGCAATTTGTTGATAATTATCCTTATCTTAAACTATTAGAATTTTTATCGGTTAATTTTGTTTAAATTATTTTGTGCCACAATCAGTTAAATATGTAGTGAATATTTGTTCGGTTTGATTAAGTCATTATTTTTTGTTAAAACTTCATCTTTTACGTGTCATTCATTTTATTTGTTGTATTTGTTAATAATCATTTTATTTGTTACTTTTATTAGTATTCATTTTAGCATATTCTAAAAATACAGTTAAATACGGATAAGATTTGCAGACAGATATACTTTATTACCTAGTGGTTTTAACCCACGGTTTTAAGTTATTGTATTGTACTAAGGTTTTCATTTTTCTATCTAAATAATTTTTGGGTCATTAAGTTAGTGGTGGTGGATAAGATTCTACATTATGGGTGTAATTTTCAGGTTTTTTAGTCTTCAGAATTTATTTTTACTGTTCATAATTTGCCAGTGACAAGCTCACCGGAGCTCCACCGGAATCCGACGAGTCCACTACCAAAGACTCATTTTCCATTTTTTCCGCTAGACCCACCGAAAACAACAACCCAACAAGAAGCTACAAAACCCAAACCCACCTTTGCTTCTTCTTCAACGAATCACATCTCCATAAAAAGAAATGAGCAGCAAACAGTTCCAAGCTTCGCTGCAACTAGAATTACCTTTGAACGCAGGAGAAACACCCGAAACAGCCACCGGAACCACCATTCATGGCTTCAAACAACCTTCACAACCTCCACCCAGACCTCCATCTCATCACCTCAAACCAAAGCCACCCATTATCCATTTTCTTTGACAAAACAACGGCTGCCAAACCACCCCAAACCATCAAAACCTCCATTATTTTCGGCACAATCACCCAAGACCAACTAGGGTCACCGCCGCCAGTCCCCTTCACGATTTCTTTTCTATTTTTTTTATTCTCCGACGAAACACCTCAAAACCACCACTGTTCATCCTTAACGTAACACCACCAAACAACATACTCACCTCACCAGCACCGCACCACTCGGAACCACTGCGAAGTAGCCAACTTTTGCAAAGTTTGAAACCTTAGTCACTATTTGACACCATATCTATTCATTTATTTTGTTTTTGTTTGATTTTGTGTGTTTCTCATATAGATTTGTCCAAATCTAATATTTCTGGAAAAATGGCATTGTCATTATTTGGTTGTTCACTGTTTTACCCATTCTTAGTTTTAAGTGAAAAAATGTTGGTTAGATTGATTACTATTTTGATATCTAGTTTGGTTTGTTTTTTTACTGTTAATTAATTTGTTATGGGCTTTAGATATATATTGCTACATTATTTTGTTCACATGTTATTTGTCTAATTTTCAGGTTTATTTAGTTGGTTAATACTATATTACTTTTAATATTTTATTTCTTGTCCTTTCTTTTGAATTATTGCTATATTAAATCTTTTTTTTTTTGGTTTTCCATCGATTTTTCGGATTCACGTCGAGAAGTCCCACATTGGGGGATAAAACACTCCCTAACAAAGGCCTCCATATCCAAGGGAGCTCCAACCCAAGACCTCTTGGTTAAAGATGAAAGAGTACTTACTACTCCACCATAAGCGTGGTAACGGGACCGGTAATGGGACTACTGGACTGTCACTGACCTGAGCTGGTCCAGAATCGGCATCCTCCGTGCGGGGAAAGACTGGAACCGGGACGGACCTCAACCGGTAGTTCAAAAAATTTCCTAGAGTTCTGTCCCGGATTGGTATCGTACCTTGACCAGACCGCTAAACCAGGACAAACGACTCTTTTTTTAAAAAAAATAATTTAATTATTCAAATTAAGAAATTACGATTTAAGAAATATTTCTTTTAAAAGTCTAATTTAAAATGAAAAATTACAAAATATTGCAATATTTAAAAGTTTTCTATTAAAATTTTAAAAGTTTAAATTTCAATCTTTAAAAGTTCAAATTTTAAAAGTTTAATATAACACCCCATATTTTAGTCAGTTGAACTAGTGGGTTCTAGAGTCTTTGGAAAGTGTTTTGTTGTGTCGTATGAGGGTTAAAATCAAAATAAATGGCTCCCGTACTTAGAATATCATGTTTAGGGGTTAAATGTCCAGGTACGACTCCCCAAGGACCACCCAAGGGGTCCTTGAGTAGGACCTCAAAACTGTCAAAACCTGTGACCTACGGTTGCAAACCACGCCCCTTAGATCAACCTACAGCCCGTAGGTCATGGGCATAGGTCAGGCCTGCAACACCCTGCAAAATAGGATCCCTAGATCCAAACCACGGACCCAAACCACGTCCAGTAGACCCATCCATGGTCCATGGGTGGGGAATCCGTAGGTCTGCCCAATTTTCATCTTTTTAGTTTTTAGTTAAGTTCTTAGGGGTTAAGTTGGTAATTAATTAGGGGTTAAGTAGGTCGGTTTGTTAGGTAATTAACCTCCTATAAACCTAAAACTAAGTCAACTCATTCATCTAAAGACCCCCAAATTACTCTCCAAGAAATCCTCTCTCTAGAATAGAAGAAGAAGAGCAAGAGAAGAGAAGAGGGGCAGCATCTAGGTCGATTCTCCATTGATTTCAAGCTTTGTTTGGGGCTTTGAATGAAGGTATGTGAATATTATTCATCCATGGGTTCTTCCACCCATGGAGTCCCCTTAGTTTTACCCAATTAAAAAGCCAAAAACTCAATTCTTGCTAGGGTTGTGCTTGCAGAGTGGGTAGGGCTTGGATGTGATTCCAATCTAGTGGATAACAACCAATTATGATTGATTTATCTTTGTTTAATGATATTATGATGATTTCTATGGTAAACCCTAATCTAAATTGATGAATGTGATATTGGTGGGTTTATGCCATTAGAGGTGAAATTGAAGGTTCATGAGTGATCTTCCTAAATCTATGTCTTGTATTGTAATTGATCAATGCTAGGATCATATAACTATGAATTGAACTAGACCTTCTTGAATATGATTGATCTGGACTTGTAAAGTTGGAATTGAACCTTTAGGTCGAATTGTGGCTAGGATCACCTAGTAATGAATAATGTGGTTGAATGTCTTGTAATCTAGGTTCATAATATGCTTTCATGATGTAGAGTCATTGAGAATGAGGAGTCATATTAATGAATGATGATATTTGGGGCTTAAGAAAGAAGATAATATTATTAATTTTAGATCCTAAGGCTTTGATAGTAAACCTTACATATGAGTCCAAGGCTAATGAATAGGATTGTGTTGAGAGACCTTTACCTACTTAGTTCACCATATGAATCATAGATGGTAGGAAGTGAGAGGATCACAAAGGTGATGATGATATCCTTGTCTAATGATGAATTCTAGACTTGATGATAAACATGAATATGAACTTAACATGAAAGACTTCTCACATAATAATGGTCCTAGGGTTGAAGAACTTCTCCTAACTAATTGATCCAAAGGCTAGCAACCCTGTATACCTAGGTCATGGATGGTGATAGTTGCTCACACATTGTCTAAAAGAGGTATTAGCATGGGTTGGTGGTCGAGAACACCTTTCCATTAACTTGAGTCAAAGTAGAGACTTAATGATTATCTTGTGGGATTTATGCCTAGCATCGAGAGGATATTGAAATGGGATGGAGGTTACCACCTAGTTGAGTTTGGGCATTCATGGAGGTTCCCACATAGTATAGTTTGGGCTTCCCACAACGGATCTCTCACCTCGAAGAGAATTGATTTCCCCAAGTATGTCTCATGAGATGGAAGCCTAACCTAATAGAGTTTCGCTTCTAATAGCAATCTCTGTATCCCATCACTAGATGCCCCGCAGGAAGTTAGCTGGTGGATCCGACTAACCTTACAAACTGGTCATACCTTGGCAAGTGGACCAACCCTTGATGATGTGGGTAACACCATGAGAGATCATGTGATAACTCATATGTTCTCATGTCGTTTATGGCTATATACCAATTAAAAAAGATTGGTAATGAACTAAGATTGTGCTAAATATAGCATCTCCTAGAGTTCAAACCTTATGGGCCAAGATTATGCCTAGAGTAGCATCTCCTAGGGTCCAATGCAATTAATGGTCTAAGATTATGCTTGAAAGGGCATCTCCTAGAGACCAAACTAAATGAACTAAGAGTATGCTTTAAGTAGTATCTCTTAGAGTTCAATCATAATGAACCAAGATGTACCAAGTATAGTATATCCTACGGTTCAACCTTTATGGTCTAAGATTGTGCTTGAAGAAGCATCTCCTTGAGATCAAAACTTCATGAACTAAGTTTATGCCTTAAGTAGCATTTCCTAGGGTTCAAGATTATGAACTAAGATGTACTTAATATAGTATATCCTAGGGTTCGAAGTAATGAGGGACTAAGAAAAGTTAGTGAAGGACCTCATAATGTTCAAGAGTAATAATGGACTTAGATATGCTTGAGTAAGGCCTCATAAAGTCCATAATGATAAATTAACCTAGACATGCTAAAAGGAGTATCTCATAGGGTCCAACTTTATAATGAACTTTGATTATGCTTTAAGTAGCATCTCCTAGAGTTCAAACATGATCAACTAAGATGTACCTAGTATAGTATCTCTTAGGGTTCAAAATAAGAAGAAACTAAGATAGACATAGTAAAGTGTATCCTAGAGTTCCAATGCTTTAAAAAGAAGGCTAAGTCTCTAAGTTAAGGAACATGAGTATGATGACCTAAAGAACGACTTAGTATGAGTAGTAGTATGGGATGGTACTCATGCCCTGCACAAGTATGACTAAAGGTTACCTTATGAGTGTTGTCTTACATGAGTGATGCTTGATGAATTGTTGCTATAGATGCCTTCCAAGATACGATTGACTAGAAGTGATAATTCCTTGGTCTACCTGAAGTAAGCCAATAGTGATACCAAAGGACGGTGATTATGACTAGGATGACTTCAAGGTGATGCTTAGTGTGAAGGGTAGTATGGGATGCCTTTTATGCAATTCACAAGTGCGCCTTGAGGTTACTTAAGAGTATGGTACCCTTATGGTAGAAAGGTTTAAGACTTAACCATGCATATAAACCATGATTAGGATTACCAAAAAGGGATACTTGGTTTGGGTGGTATTATGGGATGCTATTCATGCCTTGCACTTGTATGCTTTAGAGGTTACTTGAGAATGGTGCTATTTTGGTAAAAATGACCAAGAGTCAATTATGCTTGTGTGATACCTATAATGAAAACTTTGCTTATTGTGATTATGACTTATCTCCTATGCTTGTTAACTATGTCTTATGTTGACTTATGTTCATGTGATGTTTATATTAGAGACTTTGCTATGACTATGATTATTATGTTATTATCTCTTGTGCTTATGTCTTATGTGGACTAACCATTTTGAGATGCTCTTATGATGTTTTGCTAGCTTTCAAACTTGGTACATTTTGTACTAACGCATATTGCCTACATTCTAACCAAATGTAGGGTCTTGGAGATTGAGTTCATTTGGAGGCTAGGTTTGTAAGGTGCAAAACGAGTTGAAGACCTTGGTGTGTCCTCATAGCTTCGAGGACAAAATCCACTTTACCTTTATGTATTTTATTTTCATGTTAAGACTATCGTATGGGCTGTGTCCCAACAGTTTATTCTAAAAAGTTGTATTAGATGGTTTGAGAAAAAGTGTAGAAAGTCTTCCATTTGCTTTTATGGAAAAAAAATGACTTTGATTGTAAAGTTTTAAATTTTCCCGTATTTTGTATTATCTTATGTTTCGGATATGCTAAGGGCTTGTATGCGACCCCTTCAGGGTCAACTATGCCATGTTACGTCTAGGGGGTACCCCTGGGTCGTGACAAACTTGGTATCAGAGTAGAAGGTTTTGGGATAAATTTTCGGATTTTTTCAAACCACGTTTAGTAGAGTTGATCATGGGTGTGAGTCGCGACACATTATATGAATAGGAGACTATTGGATGCTTAGAAAACTTCATTTATTCATTCTCCAAGTGGTGCTATAGATCTATAAGGTCTCTCTCATATTCCTTACCCGATGGTTATTAAGATATGACTACTCGACGGGCTTATGCTACAAGGAGCGAGGGAGAAAGGTTGGTTGTGTTGCTAATTATGGCTTTGTCACTTGAGAGATTTGAGATGATAGATTGTGATATTGTCTTTATATTATGAAAGATGTTTAGAAGAAATTGTGTAGGCTTACTTCCACTGGGGAGATAGTGTGCCTACCTAGCAAGGTGATGGTCAGGCTATGTTTAGTTATTGGTAAGACCCGACCTAGTCATGATGAGTTTTGAAGTATGTTGATAGATTGGTTGAATACGGAAGTTAAGAGACCTAGAATCAATGATGAGGATTTCTCCAACTCTAGCTCCGAGGGATAAGATCAACCTAGGACCCAACAAAAAATTTCCAACCATGAGAGGGTTTCTAAGCCTAATCCTCTAAGAGGGAGTAATAGTGAATCCATGTTGCTTAAACCTACTTGCTCCAAGTGTGGGAGAAAGCATTATGGTGAATGTCTAGCCGGAGAGGAAGGGTGCTATGGTTGTGGTAATGAGGGTCACAAGAAGAGAGATTTTCCACTCCTTAGGGATAAAGGGAGGGAGGCAAAGTCCAAGTCTCCCAAGTAATCATAGGTCTTATGATCTCCAATCTAGAGAAGATCAAGAGTGATCTCCTCATGTCCCTTCCGGTATGTCTTTCATGCTTTAGTAAAATTTCCAGATTTCTTGTCTTGTATGACTTGTCATGTTGGATTTTGAAGTTATTTTAGCATACATGATGTTTAGAAAAGTTTGTGTAGGCTTACTCCCAAGTAGGGGATAGTTTGCCTATCTAGTATGGTTATTATGTACTTTATGTGTTGCCATGATTTCCTTACATCATGTTCATGAAAATGCTTAGGTCTTATTATAAATGGCTTATATGCATTGTTCTTTCTCTCATGTTCTAGTGCATTTATAGACTTGAATATAGACTTCATGAGTTGAGTAGTGAGCATGACCTAGTTGGAGTTGAAAGATATCCTTCATGAATGGATGCTTTTGAGAAGTAATGTGCATTTAGGCTCCATGAGTATGTGATGAGCATGTTGTAGCTGAGATGGTAGATTCCCCTTTAAAATGAGTAGATATAAAGTTTAGTGTATTTTCGGTTGGTAGAAGTACTCCTATCCCCTTGAGTTGCGTTGAATGAGTTTAGTTTTGAATTGAAGTTGTCTTGATTTATTGTGTGCATTTAGATGTAGTGCATGCATAATAGGCTGCTAGGTTTAGAGTTGTTACTTTAGGAGGTGTTTAAAGTGTCATTCGAGGATGAATGTTCCCAAGTGGGGGATATTGTAACACCCCATATTTTACTTAGTTGAACTAGTGAGTTCTAGAGTCTTCAGAAAGAGTTTTGGTGTGTCGTATGAGAGTTAAAATCAAAATAAATGGCTCCCGTACTTATAATATCATGTTTAGGGGTTAAACGTCCGGGTACGACTCCCCAAGGACCACCCAGGGGGTACTTGAGGAAGAGCCCAAAACTGTCAGAAAGTGAGACCTACAGTTGCAAACCACACCCCTTAGATCAACCTAAGCCCCGTAGGTCATGGGAGTAGGTCAGGCCTGCAACACCCTGCAAAATAGGATCCCCAGGTCCAAACCACGGACCCAAACCACGTACAGTAGACCCATCCACGGTCTGTGGATGGAGGATCCGTAGGTCTGCCCAGTTTTAAGCTTTTTAGTTTTAAGTTCAGTGCTTAGGGTTTAAGTTGGTAATTAAATAGGGGTTAAGTTGGTCGGTTCGTTAGTTAATAAACCTCCTATAAATAGTTAATAGCCCCCTAAAACTTAGTCATTAACTCATTCATCTAAAGACCCGCAAATTACTCTCCAAGAAATCTTCTCTCTAGAATAGAAGAAGAAGAAGAAGAAGAGAAGAGAAGAGGGGCAGCATCTAGGTAGATTCTCCATTGATTTCAAGCTTTGTTTGGGGATTTGATTGAAGGTATGTGAATCTTATTCATACATGGGTTCTTCCACCCATAGAGTACCCTTAGTTTTCCCCAATTGAGAAGCCAAAAACCCAATTCTAGCTAGGGTTGTGTTTGCATAGTGGGTAGGGCTTGGATGTGATTCCAATCTAGTGGATAACATCCAATTATGATTTATTTAGCTTTGTTTAATGATATTATGATGATTTCATGTGATTTCTATGGTAAAACCTAATCTAAATTGATGAATGTGATATTGGTGGGTTTATGCCATTAGAGGTGAAATTTAAGGTTCATGAGTGATCTTCCTAAATCTATGTATTGTATTGTAATTGATAAAAGTTAGGATCATATAAATATGAATTGAACTATACCTTATTGAATATGATTAATATTGACTTGTAAAGTTGGAATTGAACCATTAGGTTGAATTGTGGCTAGGATCACCTAGTAATGAAGAATGTGGTTGAATGTCTTGTAATCTAGGTTCATAATATGCTTTCATGATGTAGAGTCATTGAGAATGAGGTTTCATATTAATGAATGATGATCATTAGGGCTTAATCAAGAAGCTAATATGATTAACTTTAGATCCTAAGGCTTTGAGAGTAAAACTTATATATGAGTCCAAGGCTAATGAATAGGATTGAGTTGAGAGACCTTTACCTGCTTAGTTCACCATATGAATCATAGATGGTAGTAAGTGAGGGGATCACTAAGGTCATGATGATATCCTTGTCTAATGATGAATTCTAGACATGATGCTAAACATGAATATGAACTTAACATGGAAGATTTCTCACATAGTAATGGTCCTAGGGTTGAAGGGCTTCTCCTAACTAATTGAACCAAAGATTAGTAAGCCTGTATACCTAGGTCATGGATGGTGATAATTGCTCACACATGGTCTAAATGATCTATTAGCATGGGTTGGTGGTCGAGAACACCTTTCCATTAACTTGAGACAAAGTACAGACTTAATGATTATCTTGTGGGATTTATGCCGAGAGGATATTGAAATGAGATGGAGGTTCCCACCTAGTTGAGTTTAGGCTTTCATGGAGCTTCCGACATAGTATAGTTTCGGCTTCCCACAAGGGATCTATCCCCTAGAAGAGAATTGATTTCCCCAAGTGTGCCTCATGAGATGGAAGACTCACCTACTGGAGTTTGGGCTTCTAGTAGCAATCTTTGTATCCCATAACTACATACCCCGTAGGAAGTTAGCTAGTGGATCCGACTAAGCTAACAAATCGGTCTTACCTTGGCAAGTGGACCAACCCTTGATGGTGTGGGTAACACCATGAGAGATCATGTGATAACTCATATGTTCTCATATCGGTTATGGCTATATCCTAATTAAACAAGATTGGTAATGAACTAAGATTATGATAAATGTAGCATCTCCTAGAGTTCAAACCTCATAGGCCAAGATTATGCCTAGAGTAGCATCTCCAAGGGTCCAATACAATTAATGGTCTAAGATTATGCTTGAAGGGGCATCTCCTAGAGACCAAACTAAATGAACTAGAGTATGCTCTAAGTAGTGTCTCCTAGAGTTCAATCATAATGAACCAAGATGTACCCAGTATAGTATCTCCTATAGTTCAAACTTTATGGTCTAAGATTGTGCTTGAAGAAGCATCTCCTAGAGATCAAAACTTCATGAACTGTGTTTATGCCTTAAGTAGCATTTCCTAGGGTTCAAGCTTATGAACTAAGATGTGCTTAATATAGTATATCCTAGGGTTCTAAGTAATGAGGGGCTAAGACAAGTTAGTGAAGGACCTCAAAATGTTTAAGAGTAATAATGGACTTAGATATGCTTGAGTAAGTCCTCCTAAAGCCCATAATGATAAATGAACCTAGACATGCTAAAAGGCGTATCACATAGGGTCCAACATTATAATGACCTTGGATTATGCTTTAAGTAGCATCTCCTAGATTTCAAACATGATTAACTAAGATGTACCTAGTATAGTATCTCTTAGGGTTCAAAACAAGAAGAAACTAAGATAGACATAGTAAAGTGTCTCCTAGAGTTCCAATGCTTTAAAAAGAGGGCAAGTCTCTCAGTTAAGGAACATGATTATGATAACCTAAAGAAGTACTTAGTATGAGTAGTAGTATGGGATGCTACTTATGCTTTGACAAAGTATGACTAAAGTTTACCTTATGAGTGTTGTCTTCCATGAGTGATGCTTGATGGATTCTTGCTATATATACCTTCCAAGATACGATTGACTAGAAGTGAGAATTCCTTTGTCTACATGAAGTAAGACAATAGTGATACCAAAGGAGGATGACTTCAAGTTGATGCTTAGTGTGGAGGGTAGTATGGGATGCCTTTTATGCAATGCACAAGTGTGCCTTGAGGTTACTTAGGAGTATGGTACCCTTATGGTAGAAAGGTTTAAGACTTAACCATGCATATAGGCCATAATTAGGATGACCAAAAAGGGAAACTTGTCTTGGGTGGTATTATAGGATGCTATTCATGCCTTGCTCTTGTATGCTTTTGAAGTTACTTTAGAATGGTGCTATTTTGGTAAAAATGACCAAGAGTCAAATATGCTTGTGTGATACATATAATTAAGGCTTGGCTTATTGTGATTACGACTTATCTCCTATGCTTGTTTACTATGTCTTATCTTGACTTATGTTCATGTGGTGCTTATATTGGAGATTTTGCTATAATTGTGTTATTATCTCTTGTGCTTATGTCTTAAGTGGACTAACCATTTTGAGATGCTCTTATGATGTTGTGCTAGCTTTCATACTTGGTACATTTTGTACTAATGCATATTTCCTACATTCTAACCAAATGTAGGGTCTTTGAGAATGAGTTCATTTGGAGGCTAGGTTTCTAAGGTGCAGGAAGAGTTGAAGATCTTGGTGAGTCCTCATAGCTTCGAGGACAAAACCCACTTTACCTTTATGTCTTTTATGTTCATCTTAAGACTATTGTATGGGCGGTGTCCCAAGAGTTTATTCTAAAATGTTGTATTAAATGGTTTGAGACAAAGTGTAGAAAGTCCTTCGTTTGCTTTTATGGAAAAAATGACTTCGATTGTAAAAGTTTTAAATATTCCTATATTTTCTATTATCTTATGTTCAGGATATGCTAAGGGCTTGTATGTGACCCCTTCGGGGTCAACTACGCCATGTTACGCCTAGGGAGTACACCTGGGTCGTGACATTTAAATTTCAAAAGTTTTTAAACTTTAAAAGTTTAATTTTTATATTTTAAAAGTTCAAATTTCAAACTTTAAAATTTTAAATTTCACATTTTTAAGTTTAAAAGTTTAAGTTTCAACGTTCAACTTTGTCATTACTCATTTGAAAATTGAAAACATAATTAAAAAAAGACTTGTATTAAAATTGAAGACAATATTTAAAAAAATTAAGGCGAATAGCCTATATTTATTAATAAAAATTAAATAGTACAATTTGACTTACAAAATATTAGTATAGGACCTAATCTACACAACCACCTTCTAGGAAGGGTTCTGTTTTAATTTGACCTCGAATTATCATACTAATAGTTCATTGTACCAATAAATTCTTGTCTTAAATCATTGGCGAAATGGTCTGATGGACCCTTGTAATTGTATGAGTTTGTATTCTAAATCCTTCTACTTGACCCATTGTCAACTGAATCCTTAAACTCAATGAAAATGAGACTTTCAGACCCCTCCAACCATGTGTGTAGATCACTCTCTCTTACATAAATGACATGTCATATCCACATCAGATTTAATAATGCCATGTCATAATTATTTCATAAATATTAAATTATAAACCAAATATGTTATTCCATAAAAGACAAAAATAATAAATTTTCTATTTACAAAAATAAAATAAAATAAAATTATTTCTCTCACCTCTCCTCCACCTCCCTCAACCCACAACCACAATTAACACTATCTCCATTCACCTTTTTTTCCCATCTTCAGGGCCACTGTCTATAGCGGTGATAAGACATGTCATGTTCTTAAAAATCATAATTCACTTTTTTCTCTGAAGTTTCTAACATTCGTAACTCTAATAGTGTTTTGTTACCAACGCTTACATCATCCATTTGAACCACCATAAATTTCTTTTCTCCATTAATGCCAATAAATCACCATTAAATATCACAATAGATCACAATATTTATACCAATTTTACATAACACATTTCACCTAATTTCACAAAGACATTCAACAATCACTTTTCATCCTTCAAGACTATTGAATCTTTGTCACCTTATGGATTGTAAATAAACAAGAAAAATGGAAAGAAAAACAGATCTACCATAACAACACATTTTCGTTTCTCTAGGAAGAAAGAAAATATGAAAAAAAGAAAGAAAAGAGAAACTAGAGATTATTGGGAAGGGGAGAAAAAAATGAAATGGGGGTTGGATGGAGAAGAAGGTAATGGTAATTAGAGAGAGAAAGAGAAATGGGTTGGATTGGGAGGGAAAGAAGTGATTTTTTTTCTTTTGTTTTAGTCTGAAAAAAACAACATTTTTTTAGTCTAAATTTGGAGTTCACACTTCTTCTACGCGTGAAATCACGTGTTGGTGCCAACTCAATAATTAAATTGCCACATAAGTCTGGTCAATGGTCAGAAGGGCTTAAAATATTGAGTTTCATTGAGTTTAAGGGTTCAATTGACAAAGAGTCAGGTAGAAGAGTTCAGAATATAAACTCATACAAATACAAGGGTCCATCAGACCATTTCGCCTAAATCATTTAACATTTATCTAGTAACATGATTTGGAATTGGTTGATCGGCTAGTTTCTCCAATGCATCAATGTTGTCAACACTATAATCTTGCAATACTTCATTAATATCATTTTCAGATTTGGTAGGTAAAGTTGGACGCTCATAACTCCCTCTCTCAACATTAATCCAATCTCTAAATAATACTGATACCTTCAAATTGTCTACTGCTAATGAATATCTATGCTCTGCAATTTGATATCTTGCTGCACTAAATACGCCTTCCAAAGATACTGAATATGCTTGAATAACTTACATATCTCGAGCCACGGTTGAAGTTTTGGAAATGTCACGCCCTGAGGCTACACCCTTGACGTGGCCGGCACTGGAGAACCATTGTTGCCCCCAAGAGAATCCTTGGCTTGACTTACTTACTCAGCGGAATACTTTACTCAAGATAAATACTTTTAAAACAAGTAAACTGAACTGCTGAAAATATAACTTAGAATGTATTATAATAACATTCACTGCCAAAGTGGCAACTCAAGTCTCAACATAACTGAAAAGTAAAAGTAAAGACTCATAAACTAACATCAGTAACTCTGTCTATGAAGCCTCTAAACAACTGAGATGAACGTCAGGACAAGACCCATGGCATCCTAATGAACTAAAATACTAAAAGTAATAAAAAGGATCTATCAGAAAGCTAGGAGGCTCACCAACTGACTCTAAGTGCTCAACTGGATCAACGAAGCACTGGATGCTGATCCTGGTTACATGCGTCTGTATCATAAGATGATGCAGGCCAACTGCCATCAGTACATTTAATGTACAAGTATGCGAGTTGGAATGCTAAACAAAACTTAAGCTAGAAAAGAATTTGAAAGAAACACTTATCTTGGCTTTACTCAACTCCTGAATAACTTAACTCAATATAAAGCAATAAAACACATGCAATATATAGAAAGCCTTTAAGACAGTAGAAAACAACTTAGTTCGTTAAAGAAAATGCAATAACAAACTCAACTTTAGTCATATAAGAAAGTAATATAGTTTATGTGGGAGTTTCTCTAACCGACAACCACCACTATGAGCCTAAGTGGTGATACAACGTCTTGTCCATGCTACCATAACTGTCCTATACTTTGCCGTCATATATAACACTTAACTTAGTGGATCCACTAGTCTACGCTAAAAGCATCTTAAGGAGTCATCTAAAAAGTATGATCCTTTACTACCAATGATGGCTACATGATTTATGGAGACTTGAGTTAATATGAACTCGCATCCCCATATCGGTGCTCAATACTACTCCCAAAATATACTTAGCTCAATGATTTAAAATCAAAACTTCTTTCTTAGGTTTGAGATAATTACTCAAAACTTTAGCTTAAAAGTTCTCTTGGAAATCGGTGTTTCCCTTTCTCGTTCAAATGTGAAAATATTTTAAACTCTTGGAATACTTAGTTCCCTTATAGCTTTTTTGAAAAATGAACTCAACTCTTAACTCTTTGCTTAACTTGAAACTTAAGTCTGAAAACAAAGTTAAAATGTTTGTGAAAGACTTTTGAAAACTTTATAAACTTCTCTTAACTGAACTCTTAACTTCACTTGACTTGACTTGACTCTTAACTTTACTTGACTTGACTCTTAACTTTCCTTCAATTGAATTATTGATTCAAGGATTATGATTTTTGATAGGAAAGATCACATGATGTTTAGGAATGATTTTAGATAGCTAAACATGAGAAAAAGATTAAAAAATCACTGTCTGAGAATGGGTCCGCGACGCGGAAGTGTATTTAAATTTTGTTCACGAAAATACTTTTTGAGGCAGAGAGGTCCGTGTAGTCACCGCGACCCAAAGGGAAAAATTACACCTCTGAGGAACAGGTCCGCGACGCAGACGTAGTACCCAGTTTCTACCCGACTTGTTCCTTCTTAGTTTTCTAACCTCAATTCGCCTAAACTCGGTTATTTTTCTCAAATTCCCTTTAGATTCAAATACCCAGTATGTATACACAATAATCTAACTCAAGCAACGCAAGGAAACAACATTTTAACCTCAAGGAACTCCTCAATCTCAACCTAAATAACTCAAGAACGAAAGCCAATTTCAAGAACACTGTCACGCCCCGAGCTACCCCCGAGACGCGGACATGGGACCTAGGACCACAAGTGATCCCAAGCTAACCCTGCTGGCATGATCATGAGCATACTAAAGAAAATAAACTGATGCGGAAGCTAAATCATAAATAAGATGAATAGATGGGGAATACCCATATACTATAGCTGAATGTATCAAATCTGAGAGTTTAATACAAAAGAAATATCAAACTCAAAATACTAAGCTGAATCTAACTATGTCTGAAATAAGCCTCTAAACTGACTAGAAATGTTGAGACATGCCCCAACTAGGTCTAGCAAAACTGAAACTAAAGACTAAAAGCAATAAAGATAAACATGTCACTAGTCCTCGAAGAATGAGGACTCACCACTGATGCTGCTGAACTGAAGATCGGGAATCGATCTAAGC
>NW_006239180.1:644720-645701 GCF_000226075.1 Solanum tuberosum | reverse complement strand
AATATACCCTGCTAGAGGTATAGAGGCATGCTGGCGTGATCACTAAACTGATGTTGCCCACAGAGGGGACTTACACCTACGTGGCTCGTAGTTCTGGGACTATATGGGTACGCTGAAACCCTAGTCCAACTCGGTATTATGCTACTCCCAATGAATTAAGTGGTTAACTGGTTATGACTGAATTTCTGTGAATACTGGATAGCTCGAACTGAACATGCAAACTGAGAATGCAACAATTAATCTGATAATGATGTATTAATAACTCAGGCATGTATAACTCAATAACTGAGATATTTGACCTACCATGTGTAATTCAAGAACTAAACAAATACATAGCTAGGGTTCTGAAATTCATGTGAGAAACGATGTAATAACATGATAATCCGATTTGGAACATATAAATAACTAATTCATGGTGATCTGCTGTAATTCTAGAAACCCTAGGTCTATTCATAATCATGGAATCAAGAATCTGACTGAATTCTAGGGACCTAATGGGCGAAAGGAACCCACTAGTGATATCCCACATACCTGGTGATGAATTTCACCGAGAAATCTTTCAATTTCGGGGCTGGAAGTGATGGAACCTTGCTGCGTTCTTGAACTAGGGTTCTTGACCTTTTTCTCCTCTCTTGATTCTAATTTTCTAAGATTTTGATTAATGAATTGACTTGGATAAGTTCTAGTTATGTTTCTAGGCTTAAACTGATTAAAACCTCATGATTTAGGGTTTAAACGACGTATCTTAGGGGTTAAATGAAATATGAAAAGACCAAAAGACCCCTGAATTAACTACTGTGGGAGTGATCGACGGATTGGACTGACGGGCCGTCAATCAATCGACGGACCGTCGATTGGGTCCGTAGGTCGAGTCTGCCCGACAGGGCTTCACTAAAATGAGCATAACGTTTGACTCGGAGGTCAGAATTTAGAAAACTCGGTGGCGTTGGAAAGATAATTCAATTATCTATCATACAATAG
>NW_006239180.1:643631-644258 GCF_000226075.1 Solanum tuberosum | reverse complement strand
CATTCGTCCTCGAATGACGACTAAACTAGCTGAAATGGAGGGAGAGGGCTGCAATCCCTACTACTATACACTGAGAACTGAATTTATGACTGAACTGAGTTCCAATGACATGCAAATACGTTGAAAATGCAAGTACAAACTGAAGAAACATGATTCTAAGACTGAATTTATGCATAAATGATTGAAAAACTGAAGGGGAACTATTACCTCAAGCTGGAATGGAATCGGAAGGAAAGAGGTGAGGATACTTAGACTTCATGGCTGCTTCTGCTTCCCAAGTAGCTCCCTCTACTGACTAACTCCTCCACAAAACCTTAACTGAAGCAAGTTGTTTATTTCTCAACCTCCTAACCTGACGATCGAGAATCTCAACTGGTACATCCTCATATGAGAGACTATCTTTCACGGCCACACTCTCTAATGGCACTATGGATGTTGGATCACCCACACACTTCTTCAAAAGAGAAATGTTAAAGACTGCATGCACTGGTGCTATGTCTGCTGGCAACTCTAACTCATAAGCCACTTTACCAGCTCTTTTCAAAATCTTGTAAGGGCCTACATATCTAGGGCTGAGCTTCCCTTTCTTGCCAAATCTCATCACCCCCTTCATAAGTGACACTTTCA
>NW_006239180.1:643249-643387 GCF_000226075.1 Solanum tuberosum | reverse complement strand
GGCCATCTGAATGCTGGAATGGTAACTATTGTTGTAGGCAAACTCAATAAGAGGAAGGTAATCATCTCAACTACCCTTGAAGTTGATCACACAAGATCTCAACATGTCCTCTAAGGTCTGAATGGTACGCTCTGCCTG
>NW_006239180.1:638747-638893 GCF_000226075.1 Solanum tuberosum | reverse complement strand
GCTCAAAACTGAACATGCAAACTGAGAATGCAACAATTAATATGATAATGATGCATTAATAAATGAGGCATGTCTAACTGAATAACAGAGATATCTGACCTAACATGTGTAATTCAAGAACTAAAGAAATACATAGCTATGGTTCT
>NW_006239180.1:620743-638040 GCF_000226075.1 Solanum tuberosum | reverse complement strand
TAAAATTTATGACCATCTGAAGTTGACCTATTAATAATTTTCAGCTAACTAGCTGCTGACCCTCATCTACGGTCAGACCTACGAACCGTGGATCGAATGACGGTCCATGCTGGTCGATCGTAGTTTGTGTTAGAGGCTGGGTAAGGGAAGTCTCGATCCACGGACACAGACCAAGGACCGTGGTCTGATCTATGGACCGTGGGTCTGTCCGTGAGTCGGGACTTAGCCAATTTTCTGAGCTTGGCTAGGGAGGGATTTTAGTGGTGAACCACGGACCACCAGCACGGGCCGTGGTCTGACCTACGGTCCATGGATGGCAACCGTGGGTTGCACCTGCAACTTCTCAAAATCTGCATTTTCGGTCTGTTTCGAATACGGGGTGTTACAAACACCATTCAAGATTCATCAACTTTCAACTTTCTAGAACAAACTTCGCTGAAATAAACATGATTAGCGTGTGGATGAACGAACCGAACGCTATGAAAGACTCCCATACCTCTTTAGGGATCAATGTTATCTTTATTATATCTACACCTAGAAGTTTCAAGTTCTTCAGTACGTACTACATTTATTCTACGAGAAATATACAAGTCATACAATTTTCTATCTTCAATTTCTATACTATCTTTAACTGCTTGACAACTAGGCACTTCAAAATCTTTAATATCTAAATTTAAATATATTTTTTCAACCATTAGTGATGCACCTACATTTTTGTAAGTTGCGTTGAAAAAACAAGCAGTTAAATAAATTTGAGGAATATGAAAGAAATATTTTTAAAAATTTTCAGTCATAGATTTAACAAAATCTGCAAATCTTGGTTATTCTTGAATTTATAATATTTACTAGAAATAACTCAAATATTTGGTAAAACAGAGCAAATAGTTTGATAATAAAGTCCAGAAATTTGTTTTGTAGCTAAATAAAAAAGTTTTAAAAATTCTATAAGTTATTTTACGTCATTTCAATCATTTTCATCAAGCCTATAGGCCATATTCGAATTATGAGCATTCCAAACCATTTGTAAAGGTTTTCTATATACATAAGCGGCTTGAAGCATTTCAAATAAAGAAGTCCACCTAGTACACACCGATTTTTGATTTTTCTAGGGGAAAGATTAAATTCACAACATAGATTTTCAAATTCTCTACGTCTAGACTTTCCTTGACATTTAAAAATAAAATGACATGCAGTTTCACATTTTATGCAACCATTATTATATATTGCTATACCATCTCTAAAACTCAAATTATATATGTGTGCAGCACACCTAATATGAAAACCATCAATATAAATAGGGCAAAGAGTCGGTTTTAGTATTTCAACATCAGATGTATTATTAGAAGCATTATCTAGGGTGACACTAATTACTTTATCACAAATTCCATAGTTTTGTAAAATATCTAAAATAGTTCGAGCTATGTAAGTACCGATTTTATGCATTTCACAACATTTATAACCCAAAATTCTTTTTTGCATAATCCAATTTTCATCAATGCAATGTGCAATAATAGTGAAATAATCATTACCATTAACACTACGACCTATATCAGAAATAATAGCTATTTTACAAGTATTGTAATAAATTAAACAACAGAGATATTTAAAATGTTGTGCTTGATAATCAAAAATAGCCTTTTAATTGTGTTTCTTGTAAAACCTTAAAATGTGGGTTATAAACAATTTGAATATAATGAATAAAATCGAAATTTTCAGCAATCCTAAAAAGAAAGCCCATAACACCAATCATTTTAGCTAATTCGTCAAGATATTTTTCTCTACTATATGAGCGTTGTGTACTAGGGCCAGAAACATTAGAAGGGTTTAATTGTGATTGGACCATATTAGAGCCCCCTACTCCAAGAGATGCACTAGGAAGGGTGGTACCATTCTTTTTTAGCTTCGGCTACAACTTTCGCATGCAAATATTCATTTTTACAACAACTCATTAAATGATTACTCAAATGTCTAGTACCGCCCTGTTTTCCCACAGTTTTATTATTCATTCTATATTTATATTTATTACAAATAACTTGTGCTTTATCTTCACTTTGAGTCATAAATTGCCACAAAACAGATTGTTTAGCACGTTCTACCTTGGGCCTAGCCTGACTAGGATATACGGGGGAGACCAGGACAACAACTACAAGTGGAAGGCGGAGTGAGAGTAGGAGCGGGACTGGGACAGGGAGTGGGATTAGTAGCCGTAACTTGCTCAGTTTCATCATCATCATCTAAAGTATTAATATCATCATTAACATTATCATGTTCTACTTCTTCTTCTAATTCTTCATCAAAATTACCAAACATTGTGCATAAAGATTTATGATAATGATCTAATTCAATATTACTATCAATATTAAAAATAGTTTTTTCTGCCACCAATGTTTTCAACTTTTTTTTTCAACATATTGCATTAAGGATTTATTTTTGGATCAAATAGAATTATGGTGTCAATAAAAATGGATTCGGCTCGATCATGTGGTTTATAAGAAAGATATAGGCTAAAAGGCTCAAAAGGGTTAACAAGTGACATAATAACTGAAAAAGCTAAAATTTACCAAACAAATCAAAGAATGCCTATTTTCATCTCCTAAACAAGGCAACACTTTTTATTTCGCTTCAGTAACATGCATGACAAGTTTTAGACTAAGATGAAAAACATGGAATAAACAAATTCTCACCACACTTGGCACAAGTATCAATCAAGATGAATAAATTTCACTTCTAAGAAAGACATGATCATAACAAACTACAAAATAAAATAAGCTATATACAAAGTCACAACCATGAATCTAGATGTCAAAGAGTTTGCAATTTCACTATCAATCAAGCATTCACAAGAAAGTACTACTCAACAATTAGGCCTAAATAGCAAGTATCACACCACTCAAAAGGGTCTTTACTTTTCTCTAAACAAAATATAAAAAAAAACTTATTCCTAAAAAAAATAAAAAGATACTCAGTTCAAAGGGACTATCCTTAGGAAAAGAACCGAAAACAAAAGTCAATGAACCCATCCTAAAAGAACAAAAGACTCAATAAAACAGTAAAAACAAGGAATTCATTCCTTCACCCCACACTTAATAATATGTTATGTCCCCAAAACATCAAATTAAATTTAAAACAAGGGTTAGAAAAATTCCCTAAGGCCTTATGGCCTAGCTAGTAGCATATTCTCTTTATTTTCATCAAGGGTCGAACGCACCCCACACTTCAACTCAAATATGCTCCTTTATTTTTTATTTTTTATTTTTTGGGTACTCAAACATCCCATAATCTGCAAAAACAAGATAAAAAAAAGTGACACTAATAAAATAAAAATAAAATAAAAAGTTACACTACTGATTGGGTTGCCTCCCAATAAGCGCTTAATTTAACATCGTGGCACGACGCAAACACCTTAGTTACTCAGATTCCATATCCTTGATAAGCCATTTTCCTCAAAGTTTTTCTTAATTCAGGATCGTAGGGGGTCAAGAATTCACATCGACTTCGTGTACTTGGCATACACTAGAGTTCAAACCTGTAGAAAACAAAACAAAAAACAAAAACGTAAAATCGGGAAATACTTGACTAAAGTTCAATAATGTAGTTAAACTAAATCTAAAGGTCTTATTCCCCAGCAACAGCGCTAAAATTTGATACGCTCAAATTACACCTCTTTTCATAAGCATAAGCGATCGTTATCACGTAAAGAACTCATCTTGTAGATTGGGGTCGATCCCACGAAGATTATGGTTTAGACTTAAGTTCAATAACTATTATATTCGTTTAGCCAATTTATTTCTGAAACAAATAAGTAAAAGGGGGGAGGGGGATTTGTGTCATAATTTTTTGGAAATTATGAAAGTAATTAGTAAGCAAGATTTAAACTTTTGTTGTTATCAAATTGAGAAGGAAACTAGGGCGTACGTGTTCCCCATAAGCTCATAACTCCGTAATCCTAGTAATAGCAATCCCTTCCTAATGTATTTCATGCAAAGCAATAAGTTATGTATCTCTAAATCCTTGGTACGGCTTCTAGAGAATTTCACCCTGCACCTTTGTCCGACTACGTGTGTATAATTTACTAACCCTTACCATTACCTCATATTAGACGTCACATCGATGTATGGCTTAGTTTTCACCCTCGCACCAATCGACATTAATTCTATTATATAGTATCACACTATATCTATGTTTATAATTCTTTTCTTACTACCTACCTCCTTGGTCTGGCAAGGAGCAACAAGACGAGTGCTAACGTTGCGCACCATTAAAAAGACTTCTAGACGAAACAATTATCAATGCATAAACACTATTCGGGAATTATTTAGTTACTATTCATACTTCGTTAATCGCTAATGGTTCCGACAATCCTAGTTGTGGATTTAGTTACCCATATTAGCAAGAAAACAATTCATAATGTTTGAAGAATAAATCATGAACTTACGTAGTAGAGTAGAATATTCCCAGAATTGCAACTTGAATTTCAAAGTAAAAATCACCAAACCGTGCTTAGGAAATTAAGAATTGCTAAAGTTGCAAGTTAATCTCCCAAGCCAAAAACTAGAACAAAAATAATAATGTCTAACCTTAAATAAGAAGAAAAAAAGAACCCTAAAAAGTATCTCCTATTAATTCCTCCCCTAAAATAATTATTTCTATAAACTATTTATAGGATATAGAAAATCCTAAATAAAATAAGTGACTCAAAATTATATTAGGAATCCAAAACCAAAAGGAATTGGATTCCTCTTTAATTTCCGTGAAGCTGTCCGCGTGAAACCGCCTCAAATTATTTTAGGGGCCTTCATTGACTGCCACGTGGCTGCTTCCAATTCCAATTCCAACTTTGATTGGCTTCATCAATTGTCACGTGGAAATTTCCTTTTGCAATACGCAATTTGCAGCAAATATGCACCTTATATATGTGTATATTATTATATTATATTTAATAAATTAAGCTGTGTGCTTGATTTTCTTCTTCAACCTTTCATCTTTAATTTGATTTAGCTCCAAGCTTCTTCATTTTTCCACCAAGTTAATCCTACAAATAAAATATATTATTTAGCACAATCCATAAAATTCAAGCTCAAAACGGAAAAAAATAAATAATAAACGTGAGGCAAATAATGATTAAAAATATGTATTTTGGCCTCACATCAGCATCCCACTCCCAAAATCTATTTTAAGACAAAATCCAAAAGGGCCTCATAATTAGCCCAAAAGCCTTGCAATCCAAAAGAAGGGTCGTACTACACCAAACCTTACATTTCAGAGCTAACCGTGGTGATGAAATTCTCATTCGAGCTCGTTTACTCATAATGTTGTCTAAAGTCAAATTTATGCATTAATTTGAAAGTTAAAATGCATTATCACACAGTCTCACATTGAAAGCCTCATTAGTCGTGTTGACCATGCTACTAGAAAAAAATGACCCTTCAAGTGTTGATGGTATCATCAAAATTTGATTTTGAGGTCATTTTCTTGAACTTTTGATCAAACTAAACTTTTGAAGGTCTAAAAGCTTCAAAATACTAAAACTCGCATAAAAAATAAATGAACGACTAGGTGACCAAATTCTCAGTCCCATCAAGTCATAAATTATTTAGGGCCAGTATTGAAACGCTCTAAATGAGAAACATGTGGCTTAAATACAGAAATGACCTAGAGGTCATTACACTGGTGCTAGTAAGCCAAAGATGACAATTTGTGATGCATTCTCTTATTTGAACCAAGTGAAGGACAAGTTTCCAAATCAAAAGGAGAAGTATAGCGTGTTCCTTGTTGTTATGATGGACTTTAAGAGAAAAACGTTTTCTACTACAAATTGCATATTCTCAATAGTCATTATTTTCTATAATGATTTGATGATTTATGTGAGACTAAGTCTTTTATATTCCTCAGGAAATAGATACCATTGGTGTAATATAAAAATCAAAAGAATTATTTCAAGGACAATCTAGTTTTCTCCTTGGTTTAAATTCTTTTTTAGTCAAAGTGCTATGAAATAATCCTAAATGATGAAGATGATAAAACATATTTCATGGGACTACCACTCACTTTTGTGGAAAAAAAAACAAAGGTTATATTTACGTTGCCTTATTATTTTAATAATAAAGGGTCTACCTTTTAATTTATTAAGAAACGTTACTCCTAAATTATTGCAAACTTATTGTATGAATGTTTTGAAATTGATTGTGAACTCATAGATATTTTTTCCATGTTAAGAAAGGGTGCAAGAACGCCAAAGAGGTGCACCATGAGGTGACGAATATTTATAATTTGAGAACATTGATTTATAGACAACCTTCGTGTTCTTGTTTATAAGTATTTGTTTTTTATATGTGTAGGTTGTTATACTCTCTAAGACCACCGAGATTTGCTAGAAGAGTTCAAAAATTTATTTTAGGATGATTTAATTACTAATAATCCGTTGTCTTATTTAAACGATGCTAAAACATTGATGAACTCAAATGTAACACTTTTATCATGATCCTTGTGTCAAATATACATCGCTATGTGGATTTAATATAAAAACATATTATAAATAGTTCTATTTAATACGTATTTTGTTCTAAATTATTGTTCATCCTTTGTTTCATCTATGCCTACATTACTTACTTCATAATGAAGTTTGATCATATGTTCGGTATATTATTTTTTATTTATTTTTACCATTTTGGTTAGTATATTTTAACAGATAAACATAATACAATGTTTGTATTAATAATGTGCCTATAAAGTGTTATAGACTTATCTATTGTCGTAACTATAATGAAAAAAAAATCTTATGAAAAACTAACTCATCTAATCCATCCTAATTTTTTTTATAATCCATCCATTTACTAGCTCCGTCCATTTCAATTGATTCTGTAAAAAGTTAGACTAATATATCAGCCTGATTGACCCATGGATTAAACTATTTAAAGAAATTTTTTTCTTATTTGATATGTTATGCATTGGTGTAATAAAGAAATATTATAATTTTAATAGGTACCAAAATGTATAAATGAACAAATAAGGCAATTGAAACTTAGTAAGAGTGGGTGGATTGGGACATGATCCACATTTTATCCCAAATTTCATCTATCTATTAATTTAAATTCAGCTTAATTTAGCATAACCGACCCATTTGACAGATATAGTAATCTTTAGGAGAGTTAGAGTTTTGACCACATAAATTTAGTTAGAAGAAATGTGATCTTATAACCTTCATTCCGTTTGAAATAGATAGAAATAATGCTAAACTTATCGCATAGCAAAAATACTCAATTTCATTTGGTAAAATCATTTAAATGATCCTTATAAAGTCTTCCTATTTAGAATTATAGAGTAATTAAAACATACAATATTATATAATCTAATTCCTCCTTGTGAAAATGGAAGTATAATTTTAAAAATTAAATATTCACAATAGTCTATGTAATGACCCGATTGGTCATATTTGTAAAATTACCGTTTCACACCTCCCGACATCAATACTAAGTCATTTCTAAATGAGTTTTGAAATTGGTTTCAAGTTTTGAGTAAAAAGTTGTGAATTATGTATGATTTTTATTTCAAAAGGCTTAAGTTGTTTAGAAAGGGTTTTCGGTGTCTTTTGGAGGTTCAAGTGTCGAAATGGAATTTTCCTTGTTCCATCAGTCCCGAAATATAAAAATTGGTCCAAAAGAGTTGCATATTTTAGATTTGGTCTTTTTGAGGATATAAGGTTCTTTGTTGAATTTTTTTAAGATTTTAGACTTTGGGTTGACTTTGGTCATCATTCAGAGTTCGAATACTCAAATTGGAATGTCGAGAGTTTTGTTGGATTAAGGGGATGACTTTAGACCTAGGTAAGATCATGGTTGAATTTTTAGAGATCCCGAGCTTGATTTAAACTTTTTAGGCTTTATGTTCATTACTTGTGACTTTCACGAGTTTTGGGTCAAAGATACCTCAAATTGGGGTTTCGATGGTTCTATTATTTTCCAGAATGGTGAGTATAGTCAATTTTCTTATAAGGTTTGTGTGAGCGGGGTTTCAAAAGCCCGAGAGTCTTTTTGATGTTTTGAGAAATGACTGATTTTTTGGTGCCTGAATTATGTACCCTTCGCTTTTGTATTAGTCCATCCTCTTTAGAAACATTTTCTTTAGCAAAGGTGTGATCGCTAAAATGAAGATTGGACTTTCGCACGATTCACATCAGCGATTGAGGAATTGATTTAGTGATGGTCGGTTAAGCGGAGCGTAGTCCACAAAAGGGAGACCCCATGTGTTTGTGAGGTTCTCTTAAGTGACATTAGAAGGGGGTTCATGGCATCAATTTATGGGGTTTTTGTCACAGCCTGATTTCTCAAGTCATGATGGCACCTACTACATCCATCCAATAGGTAAGCCTAACCCTCAGCCCAGAGCCATAAGCAACGAGCTACCAAGAGGAAGCCAATATAAGTAGGAAAAAGCTTATATAAGGCAGAGAAAGGAGAATCAACAAAAACTAATATAAGAACAACCCAAAAAACTGACATTAGTCAGTAGTTGAGCATCTAATCCAAAATAAGAGTACAAGGCTTCTACAAATACAAGATAAGTACATGTTATCTATAAATACAACATAAAGACTAAGCCTAGCTAAAAATAGATGAAAAATGGCAACTTCGAACAGTCGGAGCTCACCCAACACTCTGAAACTCCAAGCTGTTCCGCACGACTCTAAATCAACAGCAATAAATCAATATCTGATCAGTAGAGGGAAAAGTGTAGTATGAGTACGAAAAACGATACTCAGTAGGCAAACCCAACTGAGCTCTAAAGATATCACAAGAATAAAAATAAGTAATAGGTGTAGAAAACACAGTACATAAAGGAAAATAAGAGCTCAATATTATTGATATATTTCGTGTATGAAACTACTGCACAATACCTCCTTATATAGGTTGTTGGCAGGTTACAATATAGGAGAGTTCTACTTGAATTCTACTTTGTAAGTTAACTCTTACTAGTAATACATAACAACGCTTACACTCCTAATGCAATACATACTCCTAATGCTAACACAATTCTGCTTTTTTACGGTAGTCTCCAACACTTCCCCTCAAGCTAGTGAGAGGTGCATTAATCACTCCTAGCTTGCTTCGAAAGGCTGCAAATTATTGCTTTGTAAGTGCCTTGGTGTGTATGTCAGCTAGCTGATCTTGTGATCGAACAAAATGTGTTATGAGTTGTCCCCTTGCCACCTTTTCTCTAACAAAGTGATAGTCCATCTCCACATGTTTAGTCCTAGCATGCAATACTGGATTCACAATCATTTAAAGTGCACTAAGATTATCACAAAATAGTATTGGAGATGTGATAAGTGTGACACCAATATCTATGAGTATATAGGTGATCAATGTAGTCTCGGCTGCAGTGGAGGCTAGTGCTCTATATTCAGCTTCAACACTTGAGCTGGAAACTGTATGTTGTTTCTTTCATGCCCATGAAATGTAGTTAGCTCCTAAGTATATTGTATAACCTGTAGTTGATCGTCTCGTTGTAGAACAGCCTCCCCAATCTACATCAGCGTATCCACACAGCCTTAGCGGTGACTTTGCAATTATCCTAAGTCCAAGTTGAACCGTCCCTCTCACATATCTAAGAATCCTCTTTACAGTGTGAAGGTGCTCACTATTTGGATTCTGCATGAAGTGACTTGTGAGATTTACTGGATGAGTTATATCAGGCCTAGTTAGTGTGATATACTGCAGACTACCCACAATACTTCTATAAACTGAGGCATCTATAGAACTTCCTTGAGTTTACTGTAGGCCATGCTTTTGTGCAAATGATGTGTTTACTACTCTAGCCATGGCCATATCAGTTTTCTTGAGGAGTTTAGTGGCATGTTTACTTTGATTTAGGTGAATACCTCCATCAAAGTATGTAACCTCAATCCCAAGAAAGAATTGAAGAGGACCAAGATCCTTCATTACTAACTCCTTCCCAAGTGCAACAATTATTTCTTGAATATGAACAGGGGAGCTTCCTGCGATCAGTATATCATCTACATACAAAAGAAGCAGGATAGTACCACTTTTGCAATGAAATACAAATAAGGATGAGTCTGCTCTACTACATTTGAACCCAAGGTGCAGAAGGAACATGGTGAACCTTTCAAACCAGGCTCTAGGTTCCTGCTTGAGGCCATATAGTGCTTTCTTCAGAGAATAAACATGCCTTGGATACTGAGGATCAAAAAAACCTGGAGGTTGTGCCATATAGACTTCTTCCTGTTGATGCCCATGCAGAAAGGCATTTTTGACATCAAGTTGTCTAATAGGCCATTTTAGACTAACAACAATGGATAGCACTACCCTTATAGTGGTAGCCTTAACTACAGGACTAAAAGTTTCTTCCAAATAAATTCCTTCAAGTTGAGAGTATCCTTTTGCAACCAACCTAGCTTTATGTCTATCTATAGAATCATCCGATTTTAACTTAGTCTTGAATACCCATCTTGATCCAACCACATTCATTTATTTTGTTCTAGGTATCAAGGTCCATGTTTGATTTTCATGTAAGGCATCAATCTCTTCTTTCATAGCTGCATACCACTGTGGAACCTTTAGTTCTTGATCCACAATTGTTGGCTCAACAATACCTACTAAATTTGTGTGAGGGGTTGAAACATTTTTTGCCTTCAATCTAGTCATCATATGATGTCCTTCAGTAGTGCTAGAGGTTTGTGGTTCGGCAATCCTTCTTGTAGATTCCGGATTTTGGTTTATCTCTTCATTAAACCAGCCTGATAGGTCACCTTCCAAGTTTACACCTTGTGTAGTAGGCACTTGGATGTGGTTATGTTCCAGCACTTTTTCTGGATCATCAACACAATTATCACTTTCACCATTAGAGATGTTTTCTGGATCATGAGTACTATCTGGTAGCACGTCATTAGGCTCGACATGATATGAATCTACATCATCAATGTTGGGAGGTTTGACAATACTTCCCCTGAAGTTGATCCACCATCTGTTGGAGAGTTATCCTGCACAGTGGAGAAAAACTCAAGAAAAGTAGCTAGGTGAGTAGAGGTGTTCAGAGAGGATTGTGCAGGTTGCACATAAGGAAGCAAATGCTCATCAAAGATCACATGTCTTGATATAAAAACCTTTTTTGTGGATGGTTGGTAGCACCTATAGCCTTTGTGTAAACTGCTATAGCCAGCAAGCACACATGGGTAAGTTTTATGTGCAAACTTTGATTGTACCTTGAAGTGTGTATAACATCTGCATCCAAAAACTTTCAAACTATTGTAATCTGGAGATGCTTCATGAAGTTTGACAAAATGTATCTCATTCTTCAAAATCGAGGATGGTAGTCTGTTTATCAAGAATACAACAGTTAGAAAAGCTTCCACCCACAAGAACATAGGTAGTTTTGCATGAAAGAGTAGAGTGAGACCAGTTTCTACTATATGCCTATGTTTTCTATCAGAGATTCCATTCTGTTCAGGAGTATTTGGACATGACAATTGTCTTATAATTCCATAGTTTTCTAACTGTTTAATGAATTCATTGTTGATGAAGTCACCACCTCCATCACATTGAAAGATTTTAATTGATCTTGAAAACTTTTTCTCAACCATTTTCTGAAACTTGTAGAAAATCTCAAAAAACTCAGACTTTTTTTTTATTGGATACAACCATGTGTATCTAGTATTATCATCCACAAAATATACATAGTACTTCATGTGTTGAGATGATTTAATAGGGGCTGGACCCCAAAGATCACAATGAATTTTGAATAATAGTTACTTTTCAAAATTTTTTCTCAATGCAAAAGGAAATTTACAACGTTTCCTTAGCTGGAAGCTAGTACATAGGCACTTTATTCCAACTCTTAACATCTATATGGTTATTTCTATTCAAAAATAGTAAATACTTCAAATTAGGGTGACCTAATCTAGCATGCCAAATGCAATCTGTCTTTCTCCAGTTCGGGGTTGCTGTCAAAGCAAAAATGTTGTTATCTTCTAGTGCATAGAGTCCTCCTTTCTTAGTTACTTTGGCTAGTTGCTTCCCTGACTTCTTGTCCTTAACAACAAAATCAGATTCATCAAACTCAAGGGTGCAACAATTATCTTTGCTAGCTTGCTAACATATAATTTTTTTTTATTAATATCAGAAACTACTAGTATCTCGTTAACCTTCAGACCTGACCTTGTTGTATTCCTAACATGTGTAATGTTTAGACGAGATCCATTACCAACAGTTACCTTATCAGTCCCATTGTAAGTCTTAAGATTAGATAAGTTACCTTTGTTATTAGTCAGGTGATTGGTTTCTCCAGAGTCAACATACATAGCATTGTCCTCAGCCTGTGTATCTTCAAAATTGACTGTTGCTAAGGCTTGTGAGAGGTCTTCTTTAGCTTGATATGAGTAGTCCCATCTATAGAAGCACTTGATTGCAGTGTGGTTATTCCTTCCACAGATTTGACAAGCATTGGAGGCTAAGTCCTTGTCCTTCACGTGATTTGATGCCTGCATATTCTGATTATTGTGACTATAGTTTCCCTGTCCATCAGGTTTGAAACCTCTTCCTCTTGACTTGTAGTTAGAGTTACCTCTATTGTGATTGTGATTGTAGCCTCCTCCACCTCTACCTCTACCTCTACCTATTTGTGCAGAGAAGCCCTTGTTATGATTCCCATGTGGCACTTCCTCATCATCTTCTCTCATGTCAAAGCCTCTAAGAGAATTGACAAACTAGTTGAGTATGGCATATGGTGCCTTCCCAAGCATAACAATCCTGAAGGTCCTATATTTAAAGCTTAGACCTCGAGAAAAGTTGATTACTTTGCTTATCCTCATCAATAGGTTTCTGAATGGACTCAAGGCCATTAGATATTTCTTTGAGTTGAAATTCCCTGTCTTTAGTTGCTTGAAGTTATGTTTCTTCTAAGCATTCCCACATCTCTTGTGCTGTCGAACAACCGACAATGAGATACATGCTTTCCTTAGTCATAGTCCCTGAGATCCATGTTCTCAACAACACATCTTTCTTTTCCCAAAGACTCACCAAATCTTCTGTCTCCTTGCCTTCAATAATATTTTCCTTCCCATCTGTGGTACTTGATTGTCTCTCTCCTTTGATCAAGTTGGTTACTTTCATGACCTGCATAAGCTGCATGATGTGAGTTCTCCATACCAAGTAGTTAGTAGGCTTAAGCTTGACTGGACAAGCATCAATAAGATGATGCAGAGAGGAAGTTGACAGGGACCTAAAAGTTGTGTTTGAGGCCATTGTTATGAGATTTTTGTGGGTTTAATTGCGCAGTTTTGGTTTGATTTTTTACTGCTCTAATACCATGTACAAAACACAGTACATAAAGGAAAAGAAGAGTTCAACTCAATATTATTATTATTGATATATTTCGTGTTTGAAACTACTGCACAATACCTCCTTATATAGGTTGTTGGCAGGTTACAATATAGGAGAGTTCTACTTGAATTCTACTTTGTAAGTTAATTGTTACTAGTAATACATAACAACACTTACACTCCTAATGCAATACATACTCCTAATGCTAACACAATTCTGCTTTTTTATGCTAGTCTCCAACAATAAGCGAGCATAGCACAAGCAACTAAATAGGAGATACTAATGTAGATAGACAGGTAGTAAGGGATAGAAATATGATATAGTAAGTAGGAAGCAGAGTCAAGAATGTACTTGGAACGCAAGCCTACATCTTATTCGGAAGCAACAAAGATACCAAGATAACTATTCAAGGTCAGGAGGACCTACAACCACAATTCTAAATTCAATGCATATCAGCTAACAATAAAATAATAATAGAGAACATAGCATAGTACAACAATAACCTAACCGAACCCCATAAACTCAGAAAGTACAAACAAGAAACAAGACTCAACCAGCCTCCATAAATTGGAGGGTACTAGCAAAAACCCAGTATATTAGTGATACACAATGCATATGAATGCGAAGGATTCAATACGACCATCAGAGAAGAGCGATGAATCTGAACCAAGTAGTGAAAGTTGGGCTCCCAGTCCGAGTAACCACAAGCACATTCAACTGCCAGCCTAGCTAGCAAGAGTGAAAAAAATCAATCTAGCCTCCCAGCCAGCTAGTCCAATCCTTGCCCAGCTAGCAAGAGTGACCCAGGGGCATTATCCAAGAGGCCCATTAAAGAAAGTAGATCAAGGCCTACCTCAAAGCTGATCACGAGAGCTATGAATTAACCACTCACAAGTTATCAATTTCCTGAACGCCTCTGAACACCCTTTGTGATCAAATTATATATCATAACATCACTATAAACATTTAAACACTAAAATCACAACAATAAAAAATGTATCCAAAATCGGGTAAAAATAGGAATAGGGGCCCACATAAGGAATTTTGAAATTGTCTCCGTCAAAAGGTCCTAGTAGACTAATCAAGCTTGTGGCCCAAAACAATGATCACTTTCATCCCCGAAAAATCCTAAACCACCATATGCAACAAAATCACCAATTGAAGAAAACAAAAGAGAGCTAGCAGCCCTTCGGGGTGGAATATACCTCGAACAGAAAGCTCTAGATACCTCCCAAACACTCCAACATGTATGAACAATTAACACATACTTCTTTCAATTTGAATTGCCTCAATAGGTGTTCCCAAGCACAAGAAATTCCATTTTGAAGTTGGGGACTAATGATGAAATTTTGTTATTTATAAATAGTAGAGATTCTGGTCGCTAAAAGTCGTAAACTATGATTGCTATAAGCCTCCAGCAGAGGCCAACACTTACCTGATTTTCTCAAACTCTAAATTCATCAATGGGGTGCCTGAGATTCAGTTGGAACCCTATGCGTGCAAACGGAATATGCTAACCCATCTTATTCTGCATTCTAGACTCAACGGAACAATCGAATCTTCGATTCGAAGTCATTTCAATGGAAAGTGGATCTCATACCCAAGTACATTTTAAGATAAAAACTATAAGAAGGCCCAAAATGAGACCGAAAGTTGAGGGAACCACAAGAAAGGTCATTCTAGACTATACTCGACATTTCATAGCTAACCAGGGTGACAAAGTTTTCATCTGAGCATGTTTAACAAGAATGTTAACCAAAGTCAAAACTTTGCTTAAGCTTCAAAGTTAAAATTCCTAATGATAAAAAATCACACCAGAATTCTCGGGCCCTGAACCAACCTTGTCAAAGCCTAAAATGGCCCTTCCGGCGCTGATAATTGTTAGAGTTGCATTCTGACGCCATATTTCTATGATTTTGACTGAAGTCAACTGTTCAAGTTTCAAAGGCTCCAAAATATGAAAACTTGGAGAAAATCCAAATAAATGACCTACTGACAGACTTGTGAGTCCCAACAAGCCATAGTGACTTGGGGTCGTTACTAGAAAGCATTAAACACTGAAAAAGATACGAAAACAAAGAAAATGAACATGAGGGTCATTACAATATCCACTATACAAAGGACTTTCGTCCATGAAAATAGAATGATAGACACAACCTCAAGGCATAAAATACGAAGATATTGAGTTCACTTGACCCTCAAACACCCCTTCGAATTGAATAATGCCATCAAAAAACTCAGGCCAAGAGGAAAATTCTCAAATTCACATTAAAACTCCCAAAACTCCTCCTTATCCATTTTGGGCTCCAACTTTCACCCAACTGAATCAAACTTGCCTAAAAGCACCAGATTTATCCAAGTAAACTAGCATCATACCAAAACAATAGAAAAGAGCACCTACATGACCATTGTAGATAAAACCTAACTTCCAAATTCAAAAACTAACCTTATGGTGCATATCTACTATCTTCTATCCACCAAAAGTGTTCTACTAGTGATTAGATATCTTGAACATCTCAAGCACCAATGGAGGCCTACCTACAAGCCCACACAGCATCAACCTCGGAAGAGCAACATACTTCTCCTGAACATCCAGGAACACCAACTACCAAGAAATGCAACCAAGCCTAGGGTAAGTCCCCAAAATCAATTTCTAATTCTTAAAACAAACAAACCCATCTGAAACACAACCTTGTAAATATAACCACACTAAACTAAAGGACCTCTATCTTACAAACAACAAGGTAGCACTAAGCCATGCTGCAGCGACCTACTCAATCAAAATGAACTTCTAAAACACCGACACCATGAGCCCAGAAATGGCTCTACCAGAAAAAATTTGATCCAAACACCCTATCCGAAGGGAAACCAAACCGGAAGGCGGCATGTCAACATAGCCAACTGGCCATAGTGGCCCAAGTGTACCAACATCATCACGAACCACACAAGCTACCAAGCATGACAAAAGCAACCTCTGCATCCTAAACAAGAGTCAACTCATAAATCCCATGAATTACTTTGACCTCGTCCTGAAGATAAACTCCGCCGAAATGATACTCACCTTACAGTGGAATCTTTTCACTGTTGTATGATACGCTCAAATTACATCTCCCTAACGAAGTATAAGCGATCGTTATCAAGTAAAGAACCCAACTTCTAGGTTGGGGTCGATCCCACGAGGAAAATGGTTTAGATTTTACTTTAACCAGTAATTATATTTAATTAGCCAAAGTACTTCCAGAAACAAGAAATAAAAAGGGGGGATTTGTGAATAAAATTGTAAGAATTCAATAAGTAAGTAGTAAACAAAAGTCAATTTCGGTTGTTATCAAGATGAGAAAATTAACTAGGGTATACGTGTTCACCACAAGCTCATAACTCAGTAATCCTAATAACAACAATCCTTTTCTAGTGAATTACATGCAAAGTGATAAGTTAGGTATCTCTAAATCCTTGATCCGGCATCTAGAGAATTTCACCCCGCACCTTGGTCCGGCTACGTGTGTATAGTTTACTAACCCTTACCTTTACCTCATATTAGACATCATAATCGATGTTTGGCTTAGTTATTACTTCGCACCAATCGACACTAGCCTATTAGATAGTATCACACTAAATCTATGTTGATAATTCTTTTCTTGTTAATTACCTCCTTGGTCCGGCAAGTAGTAACAAGGCGAGTTCTAACGTTGGCCACCGTTAAAAAGACTTCTAAACGAAAGAATTATCAATGCATGCAAAACACTATTCAAGAATCACTTATTTACTATTCATACTTTGTTAATCGCTCATAATTCCCCAACCCTAGTTGTGGAATTTAGTTACCCATAATCATATGAACACAATTCATTGTTTTAGATGAAAGAATTATGAACTTACGTAAGAAGAAAAATAAACCTAGAAATTCAACTTGAATTGCAACACCAAAATCTTAAAAACGAACTTAGGAAATTAAGAATTGCT
>NW_006239180.1:618673-620713 GCF_000226075.1 Solanum tuberosum | reverse complement strand
GGACTGTCGATGGATCTACGGTCCGTAAGTCCCTTCCATCAGTCAGGACTTAGAAATATTTCAGCTTCCGAAAATCAACTTCTTTGAAGCAAACGACGGACTAGCAGTACGGACCGTAGATCGATCTACAGTCCGTCAATCCCCTCCGTAGCTCCATACTTAGAATCTTCATAAATCAGGTACAGGAACCCTCGTAGTATCAATCTACGGATAAACAGTACGGTCTGTAGATCAACCTACGGACCGTCAATGGACACCGTGGTTCCACACTTGGTCAGATTTCCCTGATTTGTCCTCCATACCTTGCCTGCTGATCTATGATCATCACCTACGGACTGTGAATGCCCTTCTTCTGCATTTCTTTCAGCTGTCTCTATACTTCCGCGCCTGAACATCTTTCCTGCAAAACGTGATAAAACGCATAAGAACCAATACTAAAAATGACCCTAGACACACACAACTTGTAAGTGAAATGTATTAGAAATACCGTAAACTCACGGTATATCGACACCCTCAACTTAAATTCATTGTTTGTCCTCAAGCAACGCACTACGACTCTAAACGACACTTGTATAGAAGTAGGCATTTCAAGCCCAAGCAATCACATGGCTCTCTACCCCCCTCATTGTTCGGGTGCACAGTCGTTTTCTTAGACTCGACAAGCTAATTCATGTGGTTCATACCATGACACAGATCGACAACTGACACACAACATACACCTTCTCACTATCACCAAGGTACCAACTTTTCGATAATGTAACTAGTACCTTTTCTTCAAACGAAATCCCCTTTTTCCAAGAATGAATGGCATTCATGGTACAAGGATTTATTCAACATTCACGCTCAGAAGTAATTTCAAATACAATTAATGCTCAATGCCATAAGCTTGCCCTTATTTTCATTGCTTAGACTCTCCAAAATAGTCTTTGGGATCTCTATAGGACTTTCTTGGCTTGTAACGTAGGCTCAGGGTCAGGTGTGGTACATTTGGGTGCTGCTTAGTGACTTTCTACCCTCCTTGACATTACACTAGGCTTTCAACCTCTTTTTGCCCTACTTTTGCCATCCAATCATTTTACTTTCTATCGCTTAATTTTTTTCAACCACGAATGTTGACTTCAGGCTTTGTAGCTCTTTTTTACTTTTATTTTATTTTATTTTTCTTTTAGCTTTCAACAAGTCACATCCTTTCTTTTCTCTTTTTTTTTGTTTTTGTTTTTATACATCACTCTTTTCATACCCATTTTTCTTTCAGTTCCCTCTTTCATAGCCACCCTTAACTTATGGATTTTCCATTAGTTGAGGTACACAATACCCAATGTCAGGTCAGGGCCAAGATTTGAAGTTACTTTTTACATTAGTCACCCTCAACTTAGCCTTTTGGCCTATGTCGAAGTGCACATGTCCAAGGAGGGACCGGGGCCAACATAGTAGATTATAGCAACTAACTCGTCCTGGAATACTCTTTTGGGACGAGCAACAATCTCATCCTAGATTACTTCTTTTTATGATCAACTACGTCGTCCTAAATTGTTTTTCGCGACAAGAAACACCTCGTCCTAGATGAACCTTTAGGGACAAGAAGTTGTCTCATCCTACATGAAACTTTTAGAGACAATAAACAGTTTTGTCCTAGATGAACCTTTAGAGACGAGCAAATATTTTGGTCTCTAGTTGACCACCAATGGTTCTGGATCTTTATATCACAAAAAAATTACAAGCTTTGTCAATAAATATAAAATTGCTACGGTATATCTTCATACAAAAGGCTAACATAAATATAAAAATAAGTTACCATCCCATGTTGTTAGTTTCAACATTTCTCAACAAAAAAAAAAGCTTAGCAAATTAACAATATCCGGAGCTAGGCCACAATTTCAAGTTTGTCATAACTTTCCTAGAAAAATATTAATGGTCTTATGCTTCTTCTAAACTCTCATCTTCACTTGTAGCTTCAATCTTCACAAAAGAAATCCAAAATTCAACAAGGATTATCTAGGTATATCAATAATCTGCATGAAAATAAGAAAAAATGATTAA
>NW_006239180.1:617616-618514 GCF_000226075.1 Solanum tuberosum | reverse complement strand
CAATCATAGCACCCTCAGTAGTGCTCTCTATCAATCTCACCGCACCAAAAGTGGTGCTCACAACGTCCCTCAAAATAGGCTGGACCTCTACAACTTGGGCAAAGCTCGATGCCCTTGCAACTCTCTCACGCACCTTCTGCTGGCGCAACTTTTCGTTTACAATCGAAGCCCTCCGAGCCTCCTTCTCCTGCCGACGCTGTCTCTTGTGAGATTTCTCTTCCTCCGTACGATGAGAACGGTGTCGCTTGCCTTTGGCATATGTCGATGCAGGCCCCTCCTCAGCGGTCCCACCGAATAGAGCATCTAGCACTGTATCATTAGCCAGTGCAGTAAGAGCAGCCTGAATCTCAACTGAAGGTGCAACAAGAATGGCATCAACGTCAGTCCGGAGGCTGGCTAAGTCGGCCTGCAAAATAGATAGTTCAATGGCCGGAGCTGATCACTCGAGGACTCGCAACTCAAAGGCATCAAGACGCTTATTAACAGCCTGGACCTTCCGGTCCATCATCCTCTCCATCCTGCGCTCCATCCTAGCCTCAGACTCGGCTATCGACTTTTGCATCCACGGTTGGATGTGATACAGCAGTGTGGACATCTGAGCCTCGAACTTTTGTACTCTGGCCAACGGGACAACAGTAGCTCCTAACTGCGGTGTGGACCGAGAGGAGCTACGAGCCATACTAGATGCCTGAGATGAGGAGCCCGGGACAGTGTCAGTGTGGTCTGGGATAATGGGGTAACCGCCCTGTGCCTGCCCCAGTGTGTCTGCAAGATCGGTACCCAAGGGAGGTACCTCAATCTGGGGCTCTCTGCGAGGTGCTACCACGTTTAGCTCATCTCAAATAAGGCCGATGTCCAATGCCCCTGTAGGGTGGACTAACTTGTCACAATGCCAGAT
>NW_006239180.1:616022-616794 GCF_000226075.1 Solanum tuberosum | reverse complement strand
TGCTGCAACCATCACTGCTCTGTCCCAAGTGACTTGATTGTCAGCTTTTGTAGGTGACACTCTGTTACGTACCAGCAGCCAGAAGAACTTCGCCTCAAAATTTAATGTGGCATTCTGGATGCCCAACCGTGGGGCGGCGACCCATTCCGCACGCTCGCCACCTGCAGTAATGTACCTGGCTAACCATAGTAGAACAACCTCTTGTTGTTTAGCGTTCCTCTGGAAAGTGCCACTCCGTACGATATCCCATTGGTAATCAAACTTTGAAGTATTGAGAGACCAAGAGTGACCCGTGGTAGGACCATAGAGAAAACGGCTAATGGTGCCAGGTGATATGTCCACCGGACAACCTCGGACCATAGTGGAAGTGAGAGGATCTTGGGCTAGGGGCTTTGACCACTTGGTAATTGAACCTCAGAAAGTGGCGGCATATGAGGCATAGAAATCTCACACAATCTCCTCGCTATACGTCCCTGGGTCTCAAGCCATCCAGTCACACTTGTGAAAGTTAAATAGCCGGTGGATGTCCGGGACAGTGTACAAGCTCCCTGTGAGGACTCTGCGCTCCTCTGTAATAAGTCAGGCCATTTTCTGTTTTGTCATTTTATCATCTTGGCATCCCGATAATTTTCCATTGGCCCTCTACGCACCATCTATTCGGCTCGCCGCTACTGGAGTGGAGTCATCATTCCGTGGTGCAGGTATGGACTCCGAGCTAGTTGCCTCATCAGACGAGGCTGCTTGGTCATTCTCACCAGATGCTGTGGATGAT
>NW_006239180.1:607693-615919 GCF_000226075.1 Solanum tuberosum | reverse complement strand
ATTGGGAGACAGTGACTACGTCGGGAAGCACATTCCGGGGGAGCCTCTGGTGCCTCGAGGTGCAATGCGAGAAGTCCTAGCGTTGAGAGGAACATATGCTGGATCTGTGTTGGTGTCTGTGCCCTCATTGATTAACCGGAAACTAGGGGCAACAAATTTTGACTTGCCCCGTTTTGAGTAGGTGACCATCTTCTTGGGTGCCATCGTACTTGCGGGAGCGATATTAGTGCCCAAGACTAACCATACACAACCAAAAAACTTTTAGAATTGTTTACGACCCTCAACTAAGTCCAAAAAATATTTTCAGACAGATGCTACAGTGGTCATCCACGGAGGAGACCTACAGTTCGTAGACTGATCTACGGTCCGTGGATCTCTTCCGTGGATCAGGGGGCCATCAATATAGGACGCAGATCGAAACCACAGATGTGCAGAACGGTCCGTGGATGGAACTACGGACCGTAGTCCACATCCGTGGTTGCACACTTAGTGAAAATTTTCTAGTGCATCCATTCATGAACCTCATCTACGGTCCGTAGATGGATCTACGTTCCGTAGACAGGGTATCATGGATGCCATCTGTGCCAGGTATCAGTAATTTTTTTTAATTATTATTTAGGATCATACATTTTTGGCCTTATTTTTCAACATTAACGAAATCTCCTCATGCATTTCAACATTCAATTATGTTGGTTCTTCATTCTTAAGATTCTGATATTTTCACCAAACAATTTAGACTAGTTGTGGAACCCTGAGTCGAAACAAACATATAGATTTACGATCATATACAATAGGGCTACACGATCACTATCTATCGTTCCAAGGGCATTGTAGTTTTCAAGTTTATCATACAATTTCATCTAACAATTACCCAAGGTTAAGACCCAACTCCCGACTTTCTATATTCAATCTATGAATCGAAATTCAAAGTGAGGGGAAAGTCTATTACCTTAAAAGCAACGAGGAGTGGGGTGATTGTGTGGTGACAATAAGCTTAGCAAGACCAAGGAGTCACCTCTTCGTTACTAACCAAACACCGGACCCTTTTTGTGGACTATGGACTGAGTTGTATTTGAAATGGAAGGGAAGTTGGGGAATTTTGGAAGGGATGATATTATGGGGGAGTTATGGAGTGATTTAGGGAGGTTATGGGATGGTTGAAACGGTTTTGGGAGTAATGGAGGGAAGAGGAATGGTTGAAAACAAATGGGGGTTTTTAAATAGGGGGGTCCGGGTCGGGTCAGACATCCTGAGGGTTTGGACTCACGAGACCTTGTCTACGTCCGTGAGTCTATCTACGGTCCGTAGATCAGGACCGTAGATCACTCTTTAATGCAGAAAAATTTAGACGCTTAGCTAGGATCTACAGACACCATCCACGGTCCCTGAGTGAAAAGATGGACTGTTGATGGGGTCCGTAGACCTCTACACCAGACCATTTTCTGCAGATTCTTCGTTGGTGTACTTGCACATGTAGCACCCAATAGGCTATTCTTTTTACCTTTTCTGGACTTTTTTTTAGACATGGACCCTATTCTAATCCTAGCCAACACTAGTACAAAACTAAAACAACTATCAAATTTAATACAGGGAAGAAATCAAAAAAAGCAAACTACTAAATAAAAACTATATCCTATCGTTGACTAGATTGTACATCTTGGGTTGCCTCCCAAGCAACACTTGATTTAACGTCGCGGCACGACGCAGACCTCTTGATTACTCAAACTTCATCAAGATGATAGGCCTCAATCACTTCTTGCACAGTTTCAGCATTTCCCAGATAGATCTTGATCCTTTGCCTGTTGACCATGAACCTTGTTCCATCCCTATTTTCAAGCTCAACCACTCCATGAGGGAGCACTTTTGTGAGCAAAAATTGCCCGGTCTATTTGGATTTGAGTTTGCCTGGAAACAAGCGCAACCTAGAGTTGAATAGAAGCACAAGATCACCAACCACAAATTCTCGCTTTTCAATTCTTTTGATAATGATACCTCTTCATCTTCTCTTTGTACAAGGCTGAACTTTCATAAGCTTTTAGGCGAAACTCATCAAGCATATTCAAGTCATTCATCCTTTGATTAGACGCGGCGCCCCAATCCAAATTTAACTTCTTCATTGCCCACATAGCCTTATGCTCTAGCTCTACTGGTAAATGACAAGACTTCCCATATACAAGTTGGTAAGGAGACATACCTATGGGGGTCTTGTATGCAGTGCGATATGCCCATAGAGCATCATCAAGCTTCCTTGACCAATCCGTTCTATTGGCATTCATAGTCTTCGCCAATATATGTTTGATATCTCTGTTGGATACTTCAACTTGACCGCTAGTCTGTGGATGGTAAGGAGTGGCTACATTGTGACGGACACCATATTTCTCAAGTAGTGCCTTGAACAACTTATTACAAAAGTGAGAACCTCCATCGCTAATAATAGCCCTCGGTGTACCAAATCTGGAGAAGATATTCTTTTTCAAGAATGCAGTGACACTCTTACCTTCATTGTTGGAGAGCGCTACTGCTTCCACCCACTTTGATACATAATCAACCGCAACAAGAATATACTTCATCCCATATGAACTCACAAATGGACCCATAAAATCAATGCCCCATACATCAAACAATTCGATCACCAATATAGGATTCATAGGGAGCTCTTGCCTCTTTGAAATCCCTCCTTCTCTTTGGCAACGATCACAAGACTTGGCGAAATCATGAGCATCTTGGTGGATAGTAGGCCAATAGTATCCACACTGCAAAATCTTATGCGCAGTCCGAATACCACTATGATGCCCACCAACGGGCGATGAATGGCATGCTTCAAGTACACTCAACATCTCAACCTCGGGCACACAGCGACGAATAATCCCATCAGTACAACTACGATACAAATAAGGTTCATCCCAAAAGAATTTCTTCACATCACGCATAAACTTTTTCTTTTGGTGAAAAGACAAATCGGGGGGTACAATATCGCTTGCCAAATAATTAGCAAAGTCTGCGAACCAAGGAATCAAATCATGAGAAGCAGCCAATACCTGTTCATCCGGAAAAGCATTATTAATTTCAGCCCTATCTCCAAGCTTTAGCATAGCCTCTTCCTCTAATCTGGACAAGTGATCGGCAACTTGATTTTTGGTTCCCTTTCTATCTTTTACCACAAAATCAAACTCTTGTAGCAACAATACCCATCTAATCAATCGTGGTTTTGCATCCTTTTTCGCCATCAAATACTTCAATGTAGAATGGTCGGTATGCACTATGACCTTAGTACCAAGTAAGTAGAATCGAAATTTCTCAAATGCAAAAACCACCGCGGGAAGTTCTTGTTCGGTCACAGTATAATTCTTCTGGGCCACATTTAGAGCTTTAATAGCATAGTAAATAGGGTGAAGAAGTTTCTCTCGCCTTTGACCCAATACTACACCAAGCGCCACTCCACTTGCATCGCACATTACCTCAAACGGTTGTCCCCAATCCGGTGAAATAATGATTGGTGTTGTAACCAACTTCTTCTTCAACTCTCCAAATGCTCTAAGACAATCATCATCAAAATAGAACTTAGACTCCTTCTCAAGTAGTTTGCACAACGGATGTGCAATTTTGGAGAAATCTTTGATGAATCTCCTATAAAAACCTGCATGCCCAAGAAAACTTCTAACACCTTTTACAGAAATAGGTGGTGGAAGATTTTCTACTACCTCAACTTTAGCTCTATCAACCTCTATACCGTTCTCTGAAATTCGATGACCCAACACTATACCTTCTTTCACCATGAAATGACACTTCTCCCAATTCAGCACCAAGTTGCATTCTTCGCACCTTTTAAGCACCTCAGCCAGATGATCTAGACAACGGTCAAACGACTCACCTACAACTGAAAAATCATCCATGAACACTTCAATAGTGTCCTCCACCATATCAGAAAATATCGACATCATACAGCGCTGGAAGGTTGCTGGAGCATTGCACAACCCAAATGGCATCCGTTTGAAAGAAAAAGTCCCATATGGGCACGTGAAGGTGGTCTTCTCTTGGTCTTCTGGAGCTATAGAAATCTGATTGTAGCCGGAATACCCATCAACAAAATAATACCAACACTTTCCTGCAAACCTATCCAACATTTGCTCCATGAATGACATAGGAAAGTGGTCATTTTCTGTCCACGCATTCAGCTTTCGGTAATCCATACAAACTCTCCATCCAGTAACAGGCCTCATTGGAACAAGCGCATTTCTTTCATTTGGAACCACAGTCATACCACCCTTTTTAGGTACACACTGCACAGGACATACCCAATTACTATCTGAGATGGGATAAATAACTCCCGCATCCAGCCACTTAATGATCTCCTTTTTAACTACCTCTTACATAGGTGGATTTAATCTTCTCTGGTGCTCGATACTAGGCTTGTGATCTGGCATGAGTTGGATTTTGTAAGAACAGATGCCGGGAGGGATCCCAATAATATCTGCAATAGTCCACCCAATAGCTCGCTTGAACCTTTTTAACACAGTCACCAAGCACTCTACTTGTCTCGCATTCAAATCTGCCGAAATGATGACTGGCAAAGTATTCTCTTCGCCCAAGTATACATACCTCAAGTGCGGTGGTAGAGCCTTAAGCTCCACTTTCGGTGCCTCCACAATAGATGGTCTTGTGGGTGGGGACTCGCGATTCTTCATGTCTAATTCATACTTCTTTGGTTTGGGCCAGTATTCACACCTATTGAGTGTGGCTACCAACTAATCATACTTTTCAATGCCATCACTATCGAAATTCATAAAAACTGCTGCTAGTGCCTCAACACCTAGTCGCTCTTCAATTTGCACTTCTGTTCCAGTCTCCACTCTGTAAGTTATAGCAGATACTGTTCGGGGCACACCACTCTGCTTCATGGACCTACAAATATTGAAAGTTGCTTCTTCATTGTTCAGTCTGAACTTCATCTACCCTTTTTCCATATCAACCAACGCACGCCCTGTGGCAAGAAATGGTCTCCTAAGGATGATGGGAACCTCAAAATCAACCTCACAGTCAAGAATCCCAAATCTGCCCGAAAAAATGAAAGACTCCACTTTCACTAGCACATCATGGAGTACACCAATGGGCCTTTTCATGGTTCGATCAGCCATTAGTAACCGCATTGCAGTGGGCTTTGGGTCCCCTAGACCCAACTTCTTGTAAATGGACAAGGGCATGAGGTTGATGCTAGCACCAAGATCACACAATGCCTTAGCAAAGTGTAGCATCCATATAGTACATGGGATCGTGAAAGCACCAGGGTCTTCCTTCTTCTGCACAAGAGATCTTGTAGCAATAGCGCTACAATGCTGCAATCTATCATCATCTTCAAAATTCACAAACCTTTTCTTTGTCACCATATCTTTCATAAACTTGGCATACCCAGGCATTTGCTCCAAGGCTTCTATCAAAGGAACATTAATTGAGAGTTGCTTCAAAATAGTAATAAACCTGCGATATTTATCATCTTCTGTCTTCTTCACTAGCCTCTGTGGAAAAGGTGGTGGAGGCCTAGGTATAGGGACCACTTTTTGAGATATCTCCGCTTCTTTCTCTGTTGCATTCTCAGACATTTGGTCGGAAACCCCCCGTCTGATCATTCACAGCATAAGCATCCTCTTCATAGTAACAATCTTCAACTGGTTGTGGAGTTCTAGTCAAGTAATTCACAACATTTACCTTTTCTACTCCTCCGCTCACGTGCTTCAATACCAACCCCAACTCTGTCCTCATCTGGGCCATCTCCTCACGAATATCATCTGCAGAATTGATAGTTGTATTATGAACGGCAAAGGTGTTTCTACTAGTATCTGTCCTCCTAGTGCTCCATGCTTTATTATTGCAAGAGATCCTCTCCAATTTTTCAGAAATCTGTGCATATGTACAATCACCATATGAACCTCCGGCAATAGTGTAAAGTACTATTTTATTGTTATCATCCTGTCCTCGATAGAAATATTCCTTAAGTGACTCTTCATCAATACGGTGATTTGGGACACTTCTAACAAAGGCAGTGAATCTGTCCCACGAGCTACTCACAGACTCTCCAGGTAATGCCACAAAATTGTTGACCCTATCTTTGTGATTGTATCAAAATACTAGTCACCACAAATGTGTGCCCTGGAGGTAGAGGAGGTAGGACAATAGGTCCATCAGAGTCTGTTATATCGTTGGTGCCCCGATAGTTGTCATGTTGTCGTGGGCCTGGTGGACCATGCACCCTCACTGCATCTCCCAATCGTTTTTCAGCTGGAACCTGGTTGTCCCCACCAATTACCCTCTGTTGTTGTAACTCAACTACTTCATCTAGATTTCCTACGATAGGATCAATTGGATCTCTTGGATTGTTCATTCTTTGCAAAGTGCGGTTCAGCTCTAGATCGTAAGGAGTAAGTGGTTCGCCTTGGCTCCATGTACTTGGCATACACTAGTGTCGGAACCTGAGAGAGACAAAACAAAGAGAAAAGGTAAAATTAGGAAAATATTTGACTAACATTCAATAATGTAGTTAAAATAAATACTAAAAGACCAAACTTCCCCAGCAGCGGCGCCGAAAATTTGATACGCTCAAATTACAACTCCCTAAAGAAGTATAAGCGATCGTTATCAAGTAAAGAACCCAACTTGTAGGTTGGGGTCGATCCCACGAGGAAAATGGTTTAGACTTTACTTTAACCAGCAATTATATTCAATTAGCCAAAAGTACTTCTAGAAACAAGAAATAAAATGGGGGGATTTGTGAATAAAATTGTAAGAATTCAGTAAGTAAGCAGTAAACAAAAGTCAATTTCGGTTGTTATCAAGATGAGAAAATTAACTAGGGTATACGTGTTCACCACAAGCTCATAACTCAGTATTCCTAATAACAACAATCCTTTTATAGTGAATTACATGCAAAGTGATAAGTTAGGTATCTATAAATCCTTGGTCCGGCATCTAGAGAATTTCACCCCGCACCTTGGTCCGGCTACGTGTGTATAATTTACTAACCCTTATCTTTACCTCATATTAGACATCATAATCGATGTTTGGTTTAGTTATTACTTAAAAACCAATCGACACTAGACTGTTAGATAGTATCACACTAAATCTATGTTGATAATTCTTTTCCTGTTGATTTTCCTCCTTGGTCCGGCAAGTAGCAACAAGGCGAGTTCTAACGCGTGCACTCGTTAAAAAGACTTCTAAACGAAAGAATTATCAATGCATCCAAAACACTATTCAAGAATTGCTTAGTTATTATTCATACTTTGTTAATCGCTCATGGTTCCCACAACCCTAGTTGTGAAGTTTAGTTACCCATAATAGCAAGAACACAATTCATAATGTTAGATGAAGAATCATGAACTTACGTAAAGGGAATAATAAACCCAGAAATTCAACTTGAATTGCACAACAAAAATCTTCAAAACGAACTTAGGAAATCAATAATTGTTAGGTTTTCCAAATTAAATCTCCCAAGTCACAAAGTAAAACTAGAATAATAATGTCTAACCCCCAAAAATGAGGTTTACATGCCCTATTTATAGAAAACAAATCCTAAATTAATAGAGAAACAAATTAAGGAAAGTTTGTTCAGGTACGCGTCTTCAATCTACGAGACTGACTTATGGACCGTCGATGGATCTACGGTCAGTAAGTCCCTTCCGTCAGTCAGGACTTAGAAAATATTTCAGCTTCCAAAAATCAACTTCTTTGAAGCAAACGACGGACTAGCAGTACGGACCGTAGATCGATCTACGGTTCGTCAATCCCCTCTGTAGCTCCATACTTAGAATCTTCATAAATCAGGTACTGGAACCCTCACAATATCAATCTACGGATAAACAGTACGGTCCGTATATCAACCTACGGACCGCCAATGGACACCGTGGTTCCAAACTTGGTCAGATTTCCCTGATTTGTCCTCCATACCTTGCCTACTGATCTACGGTCATCACCTACGGACCATGAATGCCCTTCTTCTGCATTTCTTTCAGCCGTCTCTATACTTCCGCGCCTGAACATGTTTCCTGCAAAACATGATAAAAACACATAAGAACCAATATAAAAATGCCCTAGACACACACAACTTGTAAGTGAAACGTATTAGAAATACCGTAAACTCACGGTATATCAACACCCGCAACTTAAATTCGTTGTTTGTCCTGAAGCGAAGCACTACAACTCTAAACGACACTTGTATAGAAGCAAGCAATTTAA
>NW_006239180.1:598779-607649 GCF_000226075.1 Solanum tuberosum | reverse complement strand
CTGATCTACGGTCATCACCTACGGACCATGAATGCCCTTCTTCTGCATTTCTTTCAGCCGTCTCTATACTTCCGCGCCTGAACATGTTTCCTGCAAAACATGATAAAAACACATAAGAACCAATATAAAAATGCCCTAGACACACACAACTTGTAAGTGAAATGTATTAGAAATACCGTAAACTTACGGTATATCATTGTACTACGGTTGAGGTGTTTGACCACTATCTTTATAAGTATCAAGGCACACCTGCTCCACATCCCTCACATGATTCACAACCCGGGGAAAGGTAGACTTCGCTAATATAAGAGGTTTTGAAGCCAACTGAGGTGTCAAATCCAACCCTTTGATGAACCCCATGATTAACTCCTAATCTGAAGGGAATAATATGGTGTTATGCCTAGATCACTATGGAAACCCCAATACATAGTCAAAAATGGATGACGAACCCTACAGTGGACCAATCAACCCAACTTTACTCTGAGGAGCACCTGCTGCAACAAGAACCGCACCTACATGTGGTGTGACCTCAGAGGAGCTTAGACCTCCTAACAATGAACACCAACAATTGAGGTAGCCAAATCACTACAAGAAAAATAAGTTTTAGCGGCAGTAAATAGACATACTAATAAAGAGTGTAAAAGTCTTTACCGACATTAGTTAAGTGTCATTAGATTCAATATCGCTAAGGACTTTAGGGACATATGCAAAGAGTGCTAATTGCCGCTAAAAATATATATTTAGTGGAAATTGAGCTATTGTCATTAATTAATTACCGCTAAAGATCATTTTTTATGTAGTGAATACCCTTTCAAAGCATGGGCTTCCCACACTCTCTAAATGCTAAAGAATGCCTCTGACCTTAGGGTTCATGCCTGACTGAGGTCTTATAGCCACATTACATGCTGAAACTCTAGTTGAAAATGATGATGCTCCATCAATGCCCATCAAATAATTTGTGCTAACTATATAATAGAGAGTAGAATCTAAAGAAATAGTTTTAGAGGTTAATCGAAGCGAAAAGAAATCATTAGAGTCAAAAATAGAATTTCCAAGGAATGCCCTATAGCCCCCCAAAGATAGGATAAATATGTCTATGCACTTTTCTACAAGACTCTACTAGTCATTTTCTCTAATACCAACAATGCCGGTCAACCTAAAGCTCTGATACCAAACTGTCACGACTCAATTTATAGTGTCACGATGACACCTACTACTTCCAACGAGTACGTAAGCATACTCCTTAGCCCGAAGTCATAAGCAACGAGCTACCAAGCAGAAGAGACCAATAAGAAGCAAAAAGCTTATGTTAAGGAAAGAAAGGAGAATCAACAGAAAACAATATAAGAACCATCCCAAGACTTGTAATCAGTCAGTAACAAATCATCTAATCCAAAATATGAGTACAAGGCCTCTACTAATACAAGATAGGTATAGGTTGTCTCTGAGACTAATATACATACTAAGCCTAGCCAAAAATAGAAAGAAACCGGCAACTCCGAATGAAAGGAGTACACCTTAGTCTCCAAGAGTCCAACTACTTCACAAGACTCCAAATCAATAACAATAAGTCAAACTAAGATCTGAAGGGGGGCTAATTGTAGTATGATTGCCAAAAATGGTACTCAGTAGGCAACAATATTGAGCTCAATAGATTACACAAACATATATAACAAGTAATAGGCAGAGCATAGCAGAATCAACTAAACATGAGATACTAACATAAATAGACAAGTAGTGAGGAAAACAAATAGGATATAAGAAGTAGGAAACCGAGTTAAGAACTTTCCTGGAATGCAAGCCAATATCCCATTCAAAAGCAACTAAGATACCAAGACAACTAACAGGGTCAGGAGGACCCACCGCAATGATTCTAAAGTCAAAGCCTTTCATCTAAAAATGAAACAATAATATACAGTATAGTGTAGCCAAACAATAAACTAACCGGACCCGCATAAGACCAAACGGTACAAACAACAAACATAACCCAAGAACCCCCATAAAATAGAGGGTAAAAGCAAAAAACAAGTATACTCGTGATAAAAATGCATAAATGTATGTGACGATGCAGTAGTACCATTAGAAAAGCGCATTGAATTTGATCCCAAAAAGTTAAAGCCAGGCTCCCAGCCCGAGTACCCACAACCACAATCAACAACCAACCAAGCTAGTAAGAGTGACAAATTAATCTTGGCTTCCCAGCCAGCCTACCCACTCCCAGTCAAGCTAGCAAGAGTGACTCGGGGGCATGTCGACTCTCAAGAGTATCTCAATATATCAAAGCTTCCTAGCCATATAGTCCACTCCCAAGGGAGTAAGGCGCCCAACTAGAAAGAGTGACCTGGAGATGTGTCGACACCAAAAAGGATATCAAATTAGCCAAAATCATGCAAGAAAGGACCTTAATACGTCAACTAGCAAAGTAAAAACTCAGCGCATCCCAGTTGTCTTTAATATATCAAGTAGTAAATGAGCACATCCCTAACACCTCTTAATATCAAAAGACAGTAAATCAAGTGATCCTGGTAGTATGACTTCTGTTAAAACTAGTTTAGAATATAAGCCAAGTAAAATAGTATTTCATCATGAATGATAGATATGCCAATGTATGGACTTAGCTCATACCACAAAATCCATGAGAATGAACAAACAATGCAATGAATGCCATCACCAATATTCAAACAAGGTCGTCAAGTCAAATAGCCACACAACCAACCAAAAAACGCTACCAAAGGGAAGAGTACTAAATTGGGATGCTATTGACCCTCGCAAAGGACCATGGGCCCAACAATATAACTATGCTCAATAAGAGTATAATAGTTTTACTACTAAAAACAAGTAAATGAACCAAACAAGAGGTCTTAAATCAATATAGAAGGGAACCAAGTCAATGAATTACACCCTACCCAATCATACCTCTCTAGTCCATGACTGAGCATCGCTTGCACAAACACATGACTACGTAAAAACACCAATTTCACAAGCACCCACACAAGAAGAATAACACACAACAAGCCATACTGCGAGCAAATCATAATTACAAGTGCTATAAAACGAAACCTAAAGAATCTATGGTCCAACTAAGTCTAAGGCCATAATGTATCAATCTTCACAAGGATAAAAATATCATCTATACCACAAGCGAAGCTACAAGCCTAAACTAAGGATCCCATCTCCCACAATAATCCCAAGGCTTCTATAGAGTCAAGAAAAGATGGAAAGACAAAATGAGGGCTAATATTTGGCCAATACTCTCAACAATTAGAGGTAATCTATATTAAGCATTATTTAAGAAGCCCAATAAATAAAGTAGCCCAAGGCCTACCTCAAAGATGATAATGAACACTTCAAATCCATAACACACGAGCTATCAACTTCTAAAACACCCCTGAATACTACCACACTATAAAATTATCGATCACAATATCATTACGGATGATTAGACACTAAATTTGGAATAATCAGAAATGGACCAAAAAAGATGGTAATAATGGGAATGTGGAACCCACACCGAGAATCTCAAAATTAACTTCGTCAAAAGGTCATAATAGACTAACCAATTTTTTTTCTTGAAACTGGGCTCAATTCGTTGCCCAAAACATCTCAAACCACTACATTTAACAAAATCACAAATTGAAGAAAACAAAAGAGAGTTGGCAGCCCCATCGGGCTGTAATTTACCTAAAACAGAGAGACCCTGACACCTACCGAATACTGTAATCACTACCATCAGCAACCCCTAACTCTTTGAATCGCCTTAATTAGAGTTCCCAAGCTCAAGAAATTTCATTTTGAATTTGGGAACTGAAGCTGAAAATTTGCTATTTAAATAGTACTGATTTTGGTCACTAAAGGCCTAAATTCTAGTCGCTAAAAGCCCTCACCAGATATCAACACTTCATCTAATTTGCTCAAACTCTGAATTTTTCTAACGGGGTGCCTAAGATTCATTTGGAACCCCGTGCGTCCATATGAATATGCTACCTCATCAAATTTGGTTTCTTGATTCAGCAAAACCAATTAAACTTCCATCCGAGATCATTTTGATGAATAGTGGGTCCCATACCCAAGTTTTGTTTTAAGCTTAACCCACAAAAATGGTCAAAATGAAATTGGAAGCCTAGGGAACAACATAGAAGGCCGTTCTAGACTAAACTGAACATTTTGAAGCTAACTATAATGACAAAATTCTTATCCGAGCATGTTTACCAAGAATTTTGACCAAAGTCAACTCTTGTCTTAAGCTTTAAAGTTAAAATACCTAACTGCACAAACTCACACTAGATGTCTCGAGGCCCGAATAACCCATTTTCCTAGTTTAAAATGTCCCTTTCGAAGTTGATGAAATTGTCATAATTTCATTCTAAGGCCATCTTCTCGTACTTTTGGCTGAAGTCAACCCATCAAGTTTCAAAGGCTCCAAAATACAGAAACTTACACAAAATTCAAATGAACTACCTTGTGATCGAACTGTCAGTTCTAGCAACTCCAAAATACAAAAAATTAGGGGCCATTTGGCCATGCAATATGGTATCATGATATGGAATCATGAGATGAAATTGATATTTTGTTTGGACATGCGATATGGAATTTTTGTGTTTTATACTTTCTCATATATATAAAAATCACATAAGTTGTAAAACTATTAAAATAGCCCCAATTGTTTATTCAATCTTATCAAATAAACAAAAAATTATAAAATCGCATAATAAATTATTACAAAGTTATTTGTTCTCCACTTAAGTAATTGTTTCATCTAACTTTAATTTAATAAAAAAATTGAACATAAATTGTAGTGTACTAGTCTTTAATATAATCCTCCCACATAGTACGGACAATTTCTCACGTTGAACTTGTATTTCTTCATCATGTGACTGAGAAGACGAACCAACATTGTTACTTTGAGCCATTTGTTGGTCAATATCATCCGCAACTATATTTTCATACTCATGTCCACGTAGGCACATATATACCTTTAAAATACACTATTAAATAGTACGGGGGGAGGGGGGGTAAAAGGTCATTTCCAAAGTTTGGTATCGTAACAGCAATTTCGACCAAAGTTTGAGTATTTTTTTAGACCTTTTTCCCTAAAATATAAATGTGCACTTATTAAGGCCATAAAATAAAGTTATTACTCAACAATCGGTTGGTGTGAGTTAAAGTGAGTATATATTTGTGAGAATAATAAATTTTTAAAAGTAATGATGTGACTATAAATTTTATTTACATATGAAATAAATGGTTAGTAGATATAAATGTGGGGTTGTTTTAACAAAATATAAACTCGTGGATCAATTTTGTATTAAAATATCTCAAATCATGATATGGAATTCCCATATAATTCCATATCATGGTTTTTGGAAGAATATGGAATCACATCTCATGATATGGAATCATGAGATGGAATCAGCATAAAATCGCATGTCCAAATGCTGATTCCATCTCACGATACCGTATCGTGATATGGTATCGCATGGCCAAATGCCTACTTACACAAAATTCAAATGAACGACCTTGTGACCGAACTGTCAGTCCCAGCAAGTCATAAATGAATTGAGGTCCCTAGAGGAAAGTTCTAAACATTGAACAGTTTGAAACAATAGGAAAATGACCTAGAGGTTCATTATAATCTTCCCCATTTTAGGCTTTGTAAAACCCTTGGAGGCAATTTTGAAGAGATTTCTTGTCCTAAGTCATTTGGGTAAGCCTTTGTAACCCTAAGGTTTTATTTTCCTTTTATCATTTATGGATTTTAATGTCAAAAATTAGGTTTTTTATTAACAAATAACAAGGTTTTTCAAGTACTTGTGTTCTAAGTTAAAATGCTGATTGTGAGCTAATTTTAATTCCTAATTCGAAATGGTTTTTCACCAATAAGTTCCAAATATCTTCGGAAATATTTTCAAGTAATGATTTACAGATTCAAACCTCATTTTTGGAATTGGATTCTTGAGTTGCTTTGACCAATTTTCCAAAATGTATGAATTAGTTGTTGTTATTTTCTAGGACCGTGTTGTGATAGCTTGATTGTATTAGATTGTGTGTTTTTTGACATGTTCAGAAAGGGAATGCTCAAGTCTTGGATTGTCTTTTTTTATTGAATTGAGTCAAGTGATTTCTAAACCTTGTATAACTACTAGAATCATGCATTTCTCTTCAGTATGTGTGTTGGGGAATAATGGAAATGAGATGATAATTTCAATTATTACACTTACTGATCTTAGTAATAAAAAGTAGATTAATTCAGAAGGCAATATGTCGATACTTGACCTTTGTGAGTTTCCCTGTTGTGGACCCTAACATATTGATTGATGAAATGCTTTAATGGTATAATTGTGGACATGAATTTCTTCAATTATTATCTCTTCTTTATGGTGTGCAATTGCTTTTTTGAATTGATTTCATTGTACTGTATTGAGACATGTGATGTTTATACCGAAGGGAAATGGTCCCGGCAGGTGATATGATATAAAGCCAACGACAAATGGTATTGGTTAGTGATGTGATATAAAGTTGAAGAGAAATAATTTTGGCTAGTGATATTATGCTGAAAGGGAAATGGTTTATGTAAGTGATATAATATAAAGTTGAAGGGAACTGGTTTCATCTAGTGATATGATATGAACCGAAGGGAAATAGTTCCGGCAAATGATGTGATATAAAGCTGAAGGCAAATAGTTCCGGCTAATAATATTGTATTGATGAGAAATGGTCCCGCCAAGTGTTTGATCATTCTAGTTTCATGAACTTGATACTTGAGATTGATCTACTTGATGCTTGTTATTGATATACTTGATAATTGTGATTGATCTACTTGTAATTTGTGATTGTCATACGTGATACTATTTGGTAGTTGAACTTGGAAAGTTGGATTCTAACTGTTAAGCTATGTGAACTGTGTATTGTGAAATTGTTAAGTTGGGTTGATTTCTACGTAGATTGTAGTTTGAAGAGGTTCGGTTTGGATGAAAGGTGTACTCGTATTATATCTAGTTTTTCCTTGTTTAGCAGGTTGCTTGATGAGTACCTTTTTGTTTGGTACTCACGCCTTGCTTCTACAAATGTGTATGTTTCGAGGCCTGGTCCTTGTGATTACTCCTTTTCTTCATCATTCTCCACTACTTTCAACGGATTATAAGAGATAGCTATTTGTCATCATGGTCTTCCCTTGTTCTTTTTGAGAAACAAAGACTTTGAGACTTATACATATCTTTTAATTTTGTATTAATACATTACTAGCTTGTACACGTGACAAATAGATTTTCGGCTCTTAAGTTATTTTTGTCTTACTTTTCAAATTTCTTTTGTTTTGTTGGGTTTGTGGATTACTTGTCTTGGTAGGAATAGACAAATGCCATCACATCCATTTTTGTATCATGACCAATGGTATCAAAGCTAGATTTATAGAGATCACATGTGTACAAGACAAATCTAAGTAGAGTCTTGAGGATCAGTATGAAGAAGTCCATACTTTTGTTTGAAAGACTAGGAAGACTATTAGGAAACATCCTTTTATTAATTCATTCTTATTATCCATGGTTAGCTTTGCTAGTCCTGAGTTGTCGGATGTTCTTTGGGTAGATGTCGAGGACCAAAGCTTCTGTTTCCAATGGTAGATGAAAGGGAGTCCTTGACGCAGTTGGTGAGACCCCTGCTAGAGGTAGAGGTAAAGCCCGAGCTAGAGGTCGTGCTTGAGCAGTAGAAACAGAGAGAGATCATACTCGTGGAGCGGCACTTGTTAGAGGCCAAACTAGAAAGGTATCTCTTGAGCCATAGGTTGAGGTTGTTGAGGACCATGTTCCTCAGGGGAATGCGGCTCCTTTGTCTCAAGACAACTTGTTGAGGATGCTAGGTGTGTTGGAGGACTTCCCTGAGGGTGGTGCGATAGGCACGTGACTAGGAGCCAAATAAGACCCTCATTTTAGCAATGTTCTAAGACAAATCTGTGATTGGATAGGATTTGAGTCATATATTTTATTTATACTAATCATTGTGATTAGTGATTTAAGGTTAGGAAAGAAGGAGAAAATAAACTAAAATATTGAAATCGTGAAATGAAGAGAGTGTCCAAATGCGAGAGCATAAGTAAGAAGCGGCTAAACAGAAGTGGAAGCCATTAAAAGGGAAATATGAGGCAGTGCACCCTCTCGGAGTTCGGAGAGAGAATTAATTATTTTCTTCACATTCTCGAGTTGAGATAGAAAATTATGTATCCTCCTTGCGCTGCAAAGAAGAGGAATGCATTTGAAACTGAAACAAAAAGGTGTCTCCACGTTGCGGACCTGGGCTCCAGTTTTCGATCGTTTCTCCTAAATTATAAATAAACTTGGATTTTTTATTTTTTTTATTTTTTCTGGGTTTTGAAGAATGACACTTTGGGAGATGTTTCATCTGTTCTTAGGGTTCATTCCTAAAATTTACTCTATTCAATCTCTTTTATGTTAATTGAATATTGCAAAATTTACAATTTTATTATGAGTAGCTAAATTCTCGAGTTCTAGGGTTGTGGCTATAGGATTATTGTATTTTATTAACTTTGATGGATTGATTTTCATTATCATTTGAATTACTCTTCTTTCTTAATTTAATATTTCTGACTTGCCACCATTAAAATAAATATATTGTCCAAATTGAACTGGGGAGATGATGTAAGCCAAGAACCAAGATACAAGACACAATATAAATTTTCTTCTAGCTTAGGAACTTTGGAAGAGTCGCCGTGGAGGCCGGAGAATTGTGGTTTATTCTTTCTTCTCCTTTATTATTTATTTGTATTCGTGATTAATAAAAGATAGTTTAGCTATTGTTCTTAACTTTCTATGATTAACACAAGCATATTTATTTTAATAAATTTTGATTGTGTTTTT
>NW_006239180.1:537402-592944 GCF_000226075.1 Solanum tuberosum | reverse complement strand
GAGTGCATGCGTTAGAACTCGCCTTGTTGCTACTTGCCGGATCAAGGAGGTAATCAACAAGAAAAGAATTATCAACATAGATTTAGTGTGATACTATCTAATAGGCTAGTGTCGATTGGTGCGAAGTAATAACTAAGCCAAACATCGATTATGATGTCTAATATGAGGTAAAGGTAAGGGTTAGTAAATTATACACACGTAGCCGGATCAAGGTGCGGGGTGAAATTCTTTAGATGCCGGATCAAGGATTTAGAGATACCTAACTTATCACTTTGCATGTAATACACTAGAAAAGGATTACTATTATTAGGATTACCGCGTTATGAGCTTATGGGGAACACATTCCTAGTTACTTTTAATAATCTGAATATAAATAAATATTTAGTTCAAAGTTATCTTTTTATTGTTTTTATTTTATTTCAATTTAAATCCCCCCATTTTTATATAACGACTATCGAGTTAAATATTTGCTATTGACAATATTCTTCCATATTCTCTGTGGGATCGACCTCGACTCATAGTTGGGTAAATATATTGCATACGATCGTTTATATTTCTTTTAAAAAGTATATTTGAACGTTATCAGGAGAGGAATAAGAGGATAGAGTGGGGGCAAAAAGGGCATTATTTTTTCTAGGCTTAAGGTTGATTTGTATCTAGGATAGGGATATACTTAGAAACCTTGCTCGGTTAATAGATATGATGAAAATGTTATGCCTGGTAATTGGTTTTGTCTATTCCCGCTCAACGATGTAGTTAGGCTACCAATTACCTGAGGCGATTAGAGGTCGGGAGAAAATGATCATACATTTAACCCTATAATCAGTGATTTGATAATCAATTGTCATCAATTAAATGAGATAATTTACATGAATTTATAGCACACTGCAGCCCTATAATTTTCCAAATCATTAGTATACATCTTTTATTATTGCGCATTCTAATAAAGTAAATTCTTTTTGGACTCTTAAATAAATAATTAGACCAGAATATTTTAGTAAGAATAACTAATATGACAAGTCCTTTGGGTTCGATAATTTGGATCTTGTAGAGCCATTATATAACTTGCACGACCACGTACACTTGTGTGTGCTTTTGGGAGTAACATGTTTTTGGTGTTGCTGCCGCAGACTTTAGAATTAGGAATTATTTGAGTTATCTCATTTCTATAGTTATTGTTCAAGTATTGATTGATGATTCACAATTTTCACTCATTTAGGGCTTATTATACAATGATTTAGTGTCCTCAATGCCTATTTTACGCTCATAATTTATGTTTTTATATTTATATGCATCAATGAAGGTTTAAGAGTTAGGCAAGGACTATACAATGCAAAAAGGAGTGAAAAAATAGGAAAATTGAAGAAAAGAGAAGTCGGAGCTCGTAGAAGGCACTCAACAACTCGCTTATGGGCCTCCAGCTCACCTAAAGTGCCAGCGAAAAGGTCAATGGACAAAACTAACTTGGCAAGCAAAAATGTGATTCAGTGACGCACAGAATGGATCGGCGACAACGATCAAGCTCGCCAAAAGTTCCAGAACAATTTGATGGATGAATCAAACCAAAAGGCGAGAAGAAGAGCAACTCGGTGGATTACAGATCCCAACTTACTTCTTCGAGTTGACTCCGTTCTGAGTTTTTGAGAATGTATAAATAGAATTTTTGAAAGAACAAAAGGAGGACGAAGGATAAAGTGAAGAGGAAAAAGAAGGTTCCAGAGGTAGATATTAAGGCCATGGGACAGATGCCCCTCAGTCTATGCCAACATGACTAAGGCCGAGTATACTTTCTTGACCCGAGCCTACACCCTGGATGTGGTCGGCACTCAAGAACCATTGTGGCCTCCAAGCGAACCCTCATCTTGGTTGACTAGAAGCGTAAGACTAACTCAAGCATACATAAGCATCGAATTGAAAGAAACATTTAAAAACAGTTTACTGAATCTCAAAAGTTTGTTGAATATACTCAGTATGAAACATAAGTTTAAATAAAAATTTTGAAAACAGAAAGACTCTCCCAAACTGTCTATCTATGAAGCCTCTACTGTATAAATATGAGTGTCGGGACAAGACTTACGACTCCTCTAAAGAACAACTATTAACAACTCATAAAACTGAAGTACTCCGAAATCAAGGAGGTCTCACTCATAAGCAAACAAGTGGATGAAGTGATCTCAACAGACTCTTGTTGAGGATCCTAATAACCTATATCTACATCATTAAAAGATGCAGATCGAATGACATCAGTACATTGAGTGTACGAGTATTTAATATAGTTGAATAAAAAATAACTGAAAGAAAGGACTGCAATAGATAACACTGTACTCAAGCTCAATGTAAGGAAATAAAAGAGTTAAATCATTAAAAGCTTTACAAATTATTTTCTCATCTCTGAACACAACATAATAAATGATATATAAAAATACACTTTAACTCTATTGGTCGATTCTCTAACCGACAACCATCACTATGAGCTACGTGATGTTACAATGTCTCTCCCATGCTGCCAGGACTATCATATACCTTGCCGGGGTATAGAATACCTCAACTAAGTAGATCCACTAAGCTATTCATAAAAAATAATATGGAATCATCTACAAAGTACGACCCTTTACCCATGTTGGCATACATGGTTACTGGGGGTTGTGAGTTGTGTGAACTCTTCCCCATATCGGTGCTCAATACTACTACCAATAATATATATAAGTCATGCTCATATGTTTAAAAACATAACTCTTCCTCTGGGTTGAGATAATTGCTCAAACTACCCTCTTAAAAGAGGTAACTGCTCTTGAAATATCTTTTGACATCATAACTCATTTAGAAATCTCACTTTCTCTTTTATCAATGTAAAAACTGATACCTTTCGGAATACATAGTCTCCTCACACTTTACTCAATTCATTCCTGAAAACTTTTTCTAAAAAACATATCGAAATCATATTTTAATATGATCATTGATGACTCGGGAAGTCATACTACATAAACATTGATGGTATATCTAGATACCATAATTCTCATACATTTATGGCCTACTCGATTGTCATATTAATCATGTTTTAGAAACTCTTTTCACAAAAATCATCTTTACTTTCTCAAAACTCAGTTTAAAAACTCAACGTTGGCTTTTAAAAGCTTTTCAAAATTTATAACTCAAATCATAGGATTCATGTGGAATTATGGACATGAACGACTCAATTCAGGGATTTTAATAGCAATAAGAAAACTCAGTACTCAAAACTCAAGACTCAAGAACTCAAGGACTCGGAACTCAGAACTCAACGATACTACTCATCTAAAACATACTCAATTCATAGGGTTCATGCTTAAATATAGACATGATTGAATCAACTCAAGAATCATAATGCATAACATATAATAATTAAATAATTATGAATAGAATTTCAAAAAGAAATTGGGACTCGAGAACTCAAATTTAACTCATCTACAGAATACTCAAATCTAGGGGTAGAATCCCAGATTTCTCTTTTACTGATTTGAAAGTAGATCTAGGTCATGAGGACGAACTAGTCTAACACTATGTTAGCCTTACATACCTGAAAGAACAAGGTACTTGAAAAATCTTTAAGAATCTTGAAGAAGAACTTGATTAGAAGCCCTGAAACCCTAGCTTGAAGGGAAAGAATCAAGAAAACCTTTCTTGAGATTCTTGAATTAGTTTCTTGAAATCACTATGGCTAAGATTTATGATTTTCATTAGTGATTCATAATTTTATAAAGAAATATCAGTTGGAAAGAATGGAATTCTTGGGAAAAAACTTACCTTGAAGAAGAATCTTGAAAAAGATGGAAAAAATCTTGAATGGAGCCTTCTATTTTGATTTTTCCTTAGGGTTATGCCTTAGGGTTTGAGAGAGAAGAGAATGATGAATTAAGAGATGAAAATCTGATTTTTTTTGGGTCTTTAATAAGCCAAGAAATTTGTTTAGGGTTTCTTTAGAGGTAAAAAGACAAAAACTACCATTTATAATGTTTTCCCATAGGCTAATTCGTCATAGCACTGTATCAGGTTACTTAAATAGTCATAACTTTTTACTCAAAACTTGGATATATGCTAAATTGGTGGCATTGGAAAGAGGATTCAAATACCTTTAATTTTATAGATTATGGGTCACATAATCTTTATATTCTAAGAGATATCGTCATTTGAAGTTGACCCAAGTAGAATCTTACATCAAAACTTAATCGACAAGGAAACTTTCAACTCAACTTTGTGCTGGGAGATTCTAGTGACCTTAATTGATATAAAAAAGCATTCCCATACTAAATAGTTTAGATTTAAAATATGGGTGATTTAATAATTACCCGATACGACCTTACATGTAAATGAAGAATAGTTCGGGTCTTAACTTAGAAATTTTTGGGGTGTTACATATACAAAACATGTATACTTGTTTCTTGTTCCTCTACTGCTCCTGCATCCCATCCCCCGTTGACCAAGGCCATGTTATATAAGATGGGAAACCTTGTCTATTTAGCTGATGTCTGAACTTCTAGGGTCGAGACCGTTGTCCCACGTATGATAGAAAGAGCTAAAGCTACTGCTTTAGTTCCCATTCGGGAGGAGCTGAGGGGACCGCGTGAGCTGATTATGGCCCATGGCCTAGCATTGGATACACGTAACATTTGAGTTGAGGCTTCTGAGCAAGGTGGTAGCCAGTAAGATGATGTGACAATCTTGAAGGCTGATATTCTTGGTTTACGACGTGATGTGGACGAGTTGAAGTTCATTGACATCTCGATACTATGGGACAGTGTAGAGATTTACGAGGTCCCAGTTCATATGTGCCAGCTAGTTCTAAGATCCCTCCGGCTATTGTGATAAGAGATGATGCTTTAGTTGATGATGATAATGAGTTGGAAACTCTCGAGACTGCGGAGGAGGAGTTAACAACCTGAGGATGCGGTGTACGAGGACCTTGAGTGTGAGATCATCTTGATGGTTGCTGAGACTTCCCTGTGCGACATATCGATGATAGCTTCTAGTGGGTGTCTGCCTATAGAAGAGGTCGCTGAGTCATCCAGTGTTTGAGGAGAGTTAGGCACTAAAGCCAAGATTGAGGCTACCCCAGATATACAAAGTTCACCTTAGGCTTAGCTTGATAGTGGATCTTTAGTATCCTTCATTTTTATATACTTTTGATACATTTTTCCCTTCACATTGAGGAAACTGTTTAGTTATTTTGGTGGGGTAAAGGTATTTTGATACCTAACCTCTTGGTTGTATTTTGTTTTGTTTTGGATATTTTGTGGTTTTGTTATGTTTTGTTTTAGTCGTGTTTTGTTAAAAACTGCTCTCTTTGGTGCATGTATGCGAATGAATTTTTTTTTATCTCATTGATCTCTCTCCTGATTGCTTGATTTTTTAATGTTGTTGATGTTCTCTTGTACATTTGAGTGTCAGTTGTGACTAATACCAATGACTTGAATAGTGCTTTTGATGAACAATATGTTTTGCAAGTCCAATGAGGAAATTTGAGTTGCATAAGTCTTGTGTGAACTCATATCATCTCATTGTGACTAGCCGAAATGTCGAGTTCAGTCTTGCAATGACAGTTGCACGCGAGCGTAACTTGTATAGTCATGATCAATGATTGTTCTTGCTTGCTTTCATTCTGTTATGAGAGAGGTTGATTTCCTTGTGTGGTAAGATTTACTTGAAATATATGCATGGTGATATCTTGAACTTGCCCCGTTGGTCTGATTGACTAATTTTGGTGAATGAAGGAAATGATCTTAGGCATGAATTTTTGAGAGTGAACCTAATTATTATACTTTCTGTGTGACCACCTTGTTGAACCTAGCTTGGCACCATTTGAGCCCAACAGAAATGGCCTTGTCCTCCCCACCTAATGGCCTTTTCTTTGGATAAAACATGAAACACAAATGGCCTTGTACTCCCCACCTAAAACCTTCATGAAGCATTGCTTGAATAGCCAACTTGGCCTAAGTTGGGGGTGTGATAAGAACGAGGAAAGAAATCGAGGGAAACTTGTGTTGAGGAAAAAGATGGAACCACCACCCACCCCCCCTTCCACAGAAAAAAAAGAAGATAAAAACAACAAAAGAAAAGAAATGAATAATTTTTATTAATTGTGCATTGTGGAAATAAAAGGGTTGTCCGATGAGCTATACCAAATTTTTTGTGTGTTTTGAATATGCCATATATAGATGGGTTGTGAAGATGAAAAGATCAATGAATGAAAAGGGTAAGAAGTGACATTTGAGCCACACTTCATGAAGTTAGAAGTCACAAAGCCAAAATGATCATACCCTTACCCTCAGCCCAATTACAAGCCTTCAAAGACCTTTTTGATCTTGCATGAGCCGAATGATGTGTTGGTTGGAAAATAAGGGCAAGCCTATGGGTAAAATTGTGCATGTTTTTCTTATTGAGAGCTTGAAAGTTGATTTTGATTCCTTAAATTGAAATCTTTGATTGGCTTTACGAGAGCATGAAATCATTCTTGATGTGAGGGCACTCAAATACTCTTGTTGAGCATGAATTTGCATTTCAAGTGAGAATTGTGAGCTTTAACTCTATTTGATGATGGCTAATCATAGTTTGAAACTTTTGGTGCACAATTGAACATTGCATGTGTAGATTGAACCTTGTGCGCATTCATGTTGAGTCTCAAGTAGCACTATGTGCAGACATCCCTGTTGGCCTGATTTATATTGTGTTTTTTGTGGATAGGAAAAAGTTTAAGTTGGGCGTGTTGATGAGTCGATAATTTCGACAAATTTAGGGCTTATTATTTAATGATTTAGTGTCCTCAATGCCTATTTTATGCTTATAACTGAGGTTAAAATGTACATATGCAACAATGAAGTTTTAAGAGTGGGGCAAGGACATTACAATGCGGAAAGGAGCGAAAAAGTTGGAAAACTGAAGAAACGAGAAGTTGGAGCTCGCAAAAGCCACTCGGCAACTCGCCGTGCGGGCCTCCAGCTCATCTAAAGTTCCTGCGATGTAGTCCATGGACCAAACTAACTTGGTGAGCAAAAAGGTGATTTCGTGACTCGTCGAATGGATCATTGACAACGATCAAGCTCGCCAAAAGTTCCAGAACAATTTGATGAAGGAACCAGGCAGAAAAGCGAGAAGAAGAGCAAATCAGCGGATCACCAAATGGGTCAGTGATCCTAACTTACTTAGCCTAGTTGACTCCATGCTGAGTTGTTGGGAACGTATAAATACATTTTTTGAAAGAAGAAAAGGAATTCCCACACTCTTTACTCCTGCATTTTTTAGAGTTTTTGCATTTTTAACATTGTTTAACATTCTTAGTGGAGTTTCAGATTTAGATTTGGAGATTCCAAGATTTTGGCTTCTATTTCAACTGTGGGATTGCAGATCGTTAGCAAATTAGATGGAAAATTTTGTTCGTAAAGATTTCTTTCTCTTCACTATGCTTAGCTAAAACCCCTTACCTTAGGGTGTGATCATGTAGTCAAATGCATAATTAGCTAATGGTTGTTATTGATTGCTAATTTTAATGTTGTTTTAAAGCGTGTTCAATTATTTATTCATGTTTTAATTGATGAATTGAAGTTGCGAATTCAATTATAGTTTAGCTCTCTATGCTTGCTTGAGAAAGAGGTAATAGAATAGAATGATTGATTGAGAGTTGTATTGATTGTGTCTTTAAAATATAGCTTGAGAAAGTGGGTTTGATTGCGTCTTTACAAACCTAACTTGAAAGAGAACTCGCCTGAAACACAATAATTGATCGAGAGATGGCTATTGCACTCGAAACTTAGCCTACCCATTGAGATTCAACAATTTTAAGCAACTAGTAATTACCCATTACGCGAAATTAGCATTCGACTGATCACATTTCTAATGTCCAATCTCTAATTGTCTACGTCCTGTGTTAAGTATTCTTTGTCAGAAATTGGTTACTAATTCCCTCCATTTGATATTAATCTTTGAATTTTTGTGATTAATTTTCTTGTTACGAAGCCTTTACTTCTACAAACGATTAGGACATGTTTTCACTTCCTAATTTAATTCTCCACTGTATCACTCCCTGTGGGATAGACCCAACTCTTAGTTATGTTTATAATTGTTAGCGACCGCCTACTCTTAGAATTAGATGAAGTGTAGTTGAGTGTTATTATTGATAACTTTGTCTTAGCTATTATTACTGAAGGTTGTGTTTGAACTTCAAGGTGTAAGACGAACGGGAACTGGTGGAGCCACTCGCTGAACAAGAAAGATTCATTCATTAGTGGAGAAAGCAAGTACGACTTATTTACCATGTCCCTCTAGTTGTGAGTCAACCAGTAACACTAGTAGTAGGAGTTTAACAAGTCGCGCATGTGTTACTAGGGTTGAAAAAACCACACCTGTAGTGATGGCAGAGATGAAAGTGCAAGACATGGCAACCCCACGCACAACCAATGTCAGTTCTTGTATTTAGAAACCAACCATTGGTGGTAGGTTTAAAATTAAGCAAATTATAGTCTAACTGTTGTACTCTAATGGACAGTTCACCGGATTGTTGCATGAGGAACCACAAGGGAACATTAAGAACTTCCTTGAAATCAGTGACACATACACTCCAACTTGAGTGAACAATTATTATCTGAGACTCACACTCTTCCCATTCTCTCTATTAGGGGAAGCAAAAATGTGGTGGAATTCTGAGCCAACAAATCTATCATGTCGTGGAACGATCTTGCTAGGAAATTTTTTATAAGGTTATTTTCATCATGGAAAATAGCAAAGATGAGAAGTGAGATACTAAGTTTCCTGAAGGAGGGGAAAACTTGTACCAGGCTTGGGACAGGTTTAAATCAATGTTATTAAGCTGCCTGATGAGTCCACAATTTGGACTCTTTTAGGGCTTTATTTTGATAGATTTAGTGTCCTCAAATGCATATTTTGTCTCAATAACTGATGAAAATCCTTGAGTTTCAGGTATTTGGAGTTAGAGACTAACCATGGACACTAAGGCAGAAAGGAACAAGGCACCTGAAAAGAAAGAAGAAAAGACAGCCTGAGGATCGCCTAAACCATTAGGCGAGTCACCGAATGGCTATGGCCTCGCCTACTATTCCAGTGTGCCAAGTTCTGAAGGAAAAATTGAGTCAGCGAGAAAAGGGAGAAGTCGGCGAGAAAAAGGAGCAGTCGACGAGTCACCCAACGATTTCGCGATGCAGTACTCCATCGCCCAATGTTTCAGAACTTGAATTTGCTGAAGGCCAATGCAGAAAGGCGATGAACCAAACAAAAGGGCGGATCACCGAGTAGATCAACGATCCAACTAACTGCACCGAGTGATCCTTCGCAGCACACTTTTTGACAACTATAAATACCTGTTTGAATTTTTAGTTTAGTATCAAGTTTTACAATTTAGAAACCAATTTTTAGAATTACTCAGTTTTAGAACTTAGTTTTTTGAGACAATTTTCCTTAGCTTTGAAGATTTGAAGGTTCCCATTTCTAAGCAATTTGAAGTGGGTATTGAAGATTCTTCATCTTGGCCGTGTGTAAAGAAAATATATATCGTACCCATTTGATGGAAACACTTTTCGGTATTGATTTCTATCACTTTACTATGTCTAGCTAAAACCCCAATTCTTGGGGTGTGAATATGTTAATATGTGTTGAATTTACAGCTGGGTATTGCTTATAGATAGTTATTTAGCTTTTTAAAGATTATTTCGTTCAGTAGTTGTGTTTGAATCTAATGGGGTTTTAGTTGCAAATTCAATTTTCTCTTCGTGTTTTTGACTTGCTCGAGAGAGAGGTTTTAAAACCAAAACTACTGAATCGATAGTCTGTGGTTATTGGGTTGTCATGGGTTCGGCTTGAGAGAGTGATTCCAAAACCTTCTCCCACAAATTAAGCTCGAAAGAGTCAATAGACTAAGGCGAAGGCTGTTCTTTATTGCCGCTTATCCGTGTTCGAGAGAAACCGATTTGATTCGAGGTAAATTGTTTGAGAGAAAATTTACCCCCACTAAAGTCTAGCTTAGTTACCAATTTACAGCGATTTACTATCAATAGCATTTACCCGGTTGTTTATTTTAGCCCATATTCCTATCACATCCCAAGAATCAAGTCTCCATATTTGCATCTTCGTGTTTAGTTATCATTTTAGTTGATAATTGATTACAAACCCCTTTGATAATTGACAATTGTGTCACCCTTTAATTTGATAAGTCTTTCTTCGTAAATGTTTATAGATATAATTAACTTGAACACATTTATGCTTTTCTCTTAATTCTCTATTACAAACCGCTTCTTTGGGATTTGACCCCAACTCACTAGCTGGGTTATATTACTATTGAACGACCATGGACGCTTAGTGTTGGATGAAGCACTCGGATATGTCAAGTCAAAATGGTGTCGCTGCCGGGGAGTGGTGTTAATTGAGAATTTTTACTTAAGTTGAATTTTTTTCTAGTTAAGTATAGTTCTACTTACTTAATTTTTAGTTTTGTTTTTACTTGTTTGTGTTGAAAACATGAAGTATGAGCGTAAACGGCAGCAATGACAGCCAAGTAGGCCATCAAGACGAAATCGAAAACCTCAACAGTGTCAACGATCCTCATGCTAATGACCCCCACCTTATGGGCGGTATTGGTGCCATTCGCTTGCCTCCGGCCGAAGGGAATGCGGTATTTCACATCACGAGTACTATGTTGCAAATCTTGCAACTAAAAGGGCTTTTCAGTGGTTTGGCACATGAGGATCTCCATGAGCACATTAGAAACTTCATGGATGTATGCGGACCATTCTCCTTCAAGAATATCTCCCAGGAATCGGTTCGGTTGAGGTTGTTCCCATTATCTTTGATGGGAGAGGCACGCAAGTGGCTGGCTAAATTGCCACGTGAATCAATCACTTAGTGGGAGGAGTTGGTCACGCATTTCAAGTGCAATTTTTCCCTCCCTCGAAGATGATGACTATTCGGGACAACATTCAGAGTTTTGAAGCATCTAAAAGGCGAGCCAATTCATGAGACTTGGTTGCGATTCAAAAAGTTGGTGCTCCAATGCCCAACCCATGGCTTGCCTGATAACGTGTTGCTGCAATAATTTTACTGGAGTTTTGATTCGATAAATAAGGGTGTTGCTGATGTGATAGCGGCTCAGCTCTTGGATGGCATGACTACCATAAACAGGGTGTGGTATACCCGTGAAGACCAGGTCTCCCACCTCAAGTTCAAGTTGACTAAGGATCAAATGGAGAAGAACTAAGAGAGGGGCCAAAACATGGCCAAGCTCATGACATAACTTGATATTTTGTCCAAAAATGTCATGGGAGCTCGTGCTCGAAGTGTCAATGCCGTGGGTGTCGAGTGTGCTAATCCGGATGAGTCCAAGTTTGAATCCTTGTTTAATGAAGAGGTAAATTTCCTAGCCAACCAAGGCGGTGGCTATTGTTCAAACTACCCGAGGTAGGGTGGTAACCAAGGTTGGGCCAGGGTTGAAGGTTGGAAGGATTGAGATCGTGAATAGAGTGACCATAATCCAAATTGGAAAGATGGGGAGAAGGATAGATATGTGCCTCCCCATGAGCGCCAAAAGCCAAAGGATTCGGAAGGTGGTAGGTCTTAGGATATGCTCTCTCGCATCCTCAACAAAGTTGAAGGGTCAGACAAAATTTTAAAAGAAATGAAAGAAGATGTGTCTACCCTTACCTAGACCGTCACCTCTCATTTAGTGATGATCAAGCAGTTGGAGACCCAAATGGGTCATATATCATCTTATCTCAACCCGAGACATCAGGGGGGTTTGCCTAGTTATACTATGGCTAAGCCCAAGAATAAGGTTTGAAGGTGGACTTGCGTCTGCCGCGACGTTAACTAAGGCGCTGCTTGGGAGGCAACCCAAGTTTTCTTATTTGTTTACCTTTATTTGTTTAGAATAATGGTGTGTTGGTTGTGCAGGATTACGTGAGGAAAATGTTTGGAATGAGGGAAATTGGCGAGAAAAAGGTCCAGTCGGCGCATCGCCGAAAGGGTCAGCGACCTCGACTCAGACCGCCATTGGACTCAAGACAAATTTCACTTGTAGTCTGTAACTTTCGGTGAAAACCATGAAATTATTGGCGAGTCGCCCACTACCCCGATATAGTCCGCCATTTGGATCTCCATATAACTAGAAGTCCTGTAAAATTCAGCGAGGTAAGTGTCGACTCAGCGCTTCGTCGAGCAAATCGGGAAATAAGACTAATGTCGCCGAACGGGCGAACACTAGACAAATTTTAAGGCCAAAAGGTTATATTTTTCAAACTTCTTCACTTTCCCACTCTTTAAATCTTTACAAACTCACATATGCACCTTAGTTTATATATTTTCACATTTTGAGAAGTATTTTAGTTGTTGATTGGTGCTCGAAGTTAGATTACATTGCCACCTAGCATTTCAATCTTATCCAAATCATCATAACAAGTTGGTTTTCCAAACCCCAAGTTCATTTTTATCGAAATTGTACTCATTTCAAACATTAGTATCTTGAATGTCGTGTGATGGGCCTCTCTATTAGGATTAGTATGCTTGAATGTCTATTTTAAGATGATAATCTTGCCCGTATTGTTTTCATTGTTGAAATCTCGTATTCTTGTGCGTTGAAATGATTTAAATTTTTTGGGGTTGTGTTTGCATGTTGTCTAGTTTAGTTGGGTGAAGTCTGAGTAGCCCGTATTTGTGCCAAACGATGAAATTTGCCTAATGACAGAGCGGGTGACATCATTCTTAAGGGCAAATATCGTCAATTGGCCAAATTTGGCAACACCAGGAGAAGTCTGAATATCCCAAGGCAATGGGTGTTATGGGTCTCGTTTGAATTTTAGTTGTGCATGTTTTGATTTTGTTTTCGGGGGTTGCGGGGTTGTATTCGAGAAGATGGGTTGAAAATAGGCACGTTGGGTCATTTAAAGAGCTGAGTCGAGCTCTCCAAACCACTCGGCAATTCTCCTAATCTCCCCATCTCGCCTTTAATTTCATGCTTTATTTGATGACGAGTTCTGTAATTTTCAGCGAGAAGCTTGAGGTCACCGAGTGCACTCAGTAATTCGTCAAGTGCACTCGGTGATTCACCGAGTGCACTCGGTGATTCGACGAGTACACTCGGTGATTCGACGAGTGCACTCGGTGATTCACCGATAGTCTTCTTGATCGCCCTTTATCTGCACCCCTGAACCCTTTTTGCACCGTAACTCTCGGCGAGTTAATTCGTGCCCGTCGAAAGCTGTTGGAGATTCACCGAAAGACCATTCCCTTTGTCAATTTGCCATAACTTTAAAACTAATTTTTTGTGCTTCTGTTCAAACATTTCCTAACTTTGTCTCAATGCTTTGTAGACATGGATAGACCAAATGTTGCTGGGAGAATCATGCCACCCCGAGAGATGAGAGCACGGAATTTCAAAATAAATGAAGGGAGATCAAAGCCTCCCAAGGAGGGAAATCAAGAACCTTCACATCGAAACAAAGGGAAGGGTAGGAGGCCTATTTCTGACAAGAAGAATACTCCCCGAGACCTTTCTATTCCTTCATGTGCCTAGGGACTTTATACAGCTATTCGGAAATTCTTGGCAAATACACCTGTAGCAACTCCTGTTGAGTTTGGTGCTATTGTTCCTTTTGAAGGAATTCCAGGCACTGATGCCCTAGACCAGACTACTGCACCAGGCACTGATTCCCAGACAGATAAAGAGACTGGTAGACAGGATCCCCTCTTTATCTCCCTCTCTGTCTTACTTTCATGTTGACTTTTGGATAATCTTGTTTTCATTTGAGGAGAAATGCTTTTATTTGTTGTGGGGTGAGGCCCACCTTTTGTGTGACTCTTTCTTGTTTTGTTTATATGCTTGGGCTTTGAGCTAAATTCATGTTATACATTGCTTTTTGTGGAAGGTTTGAGCTTATGGCTCCTTGCTTTTAATTGTAAATTATTTGTTGACCCTTCCGAAAAATTTTGCCACCTCTTGTATGTGTTGAATGTGGATGTTCTCTTGCAAATTTGAGTACCTCTTGCAAATTTGAGTTGAATAGCCAACTCAGGCCAAAAACCTAAGTTGAGGGTGTGGTGAAAAGAGAAGGCAAATCAAGTAAATGCAAAGAAGTCCCTTGTGCCCATGTTTTTGAGAAAAATGGAACCCCTCCATATATAAAAAAAAAATGAGAAAAAGAAGAAAAGATTGAAAAAAAAAAAGTTGTGAAATGAGGTTATGGAAACACAAAAAAAATGGGATTCCCAATTACTCATGGAAGATGAATAAGAGGTGACTTTTGAGCTTGAATGAAAATGATAAAGAGAAGGAAATAAGGTGTTGTTCACATCACATTTCATTAGGATTTTCAGTCTATAATCCTAAATGACCATACCATTACACTCAGCCCCTTTACAAGCCTTGAAAATACCTTTTTGATCTTGAATGGGCTGAAGCAAAAGCCGATTGGAAATTAAGGGCAAACCTATGGGTGAAATCATGCATTGTGTTTATCTTTGTGAGTGTGAATGTTGATCTTGATTCTGGAACTTTAAATGATTGAACCATTGAGTGAATATGGAATCTTTCTTTTTGTGAAGGCATTTGAATACCTTTGTTGAGCTTGAACTTGCATTTGAAGCAAGTATAGTGATCTTGAGATTCTTTAGCGATGGTGAGTCACAACTTGAATCTTTGAGTGCACAATTGATCCTTGCATGAGTAAGTTGAGTCTTTTTGTGAGCATTCATGATTGAGTCTCGTGTAGCACTGTTTGAGACATCCTATTTGAACTGCTGAACTTGAGTTTTACTTGAGTAAAAGCAAAAGTTTAAATTGGGGGCGTTAATGAGTCCACAATTTGGACTCTTTTAGGACTTTATTTTGATAGATTCAATGTCCTCAAATGCATATATTGTCTCAGTAACTGATGAAAATCCTTGAGTTTTAGCTATTTGGAGTTAGAGACTAAGCATGGAGACTATTAGGCAGAAAGGAACAAGGCAACTGAAAAGAACGAAAAAAAGACATCATGAGGATCACCTAAACCATTAGGTGAGTCGCCGAATGGCTATGGTCTCGCCTAATGTTCCAGTGTGCCAAGCTCTGAAGGAGAAAATTGAGTCGGCTACAAAACGGAGCAGTCAACGAGTCGCTCATGAGTCCACAAATTGGACTCAATTAGGGCTTTCTTTTGATAGAAATAGTGTCCTCAAATGCTTATTTTGTCTCAATATCTAATGAAAACTCTTCAGTTTCAGGTATTTGAAGTTTTAGTGGAAGCATGGACACTTAGGCACAAAAAAGAACAAAAAGGCTGAAAAGAACGAAGAAGTTGAAGCCTGCGCATCGCCAAGCACGCTTGGCGATTCGCCGAAGGGACGCACTCCGCCCTTTGTTCCATTACGCAAAGCGTTGAAGGAGCAGGATCAAAAAGGCGATGAAAGGAGCAGTCAGCATTTCGCCAAATAATTATGTGAAGCAGTACTAGGTCGCCCAATGATACAGAGCACGACGATGCTGAAGGCTAGTGCAAGACGCCGACGAACTAGACCAAAGGGCGAATCACCGAGTTAATTGGCGATTCCGACCAACCTAGCCAAAAGATCTGCCAACACTATTTTCTGAAGTCTATAAATACTTAAAACTTGTTATTAATTTTTAAGATTCGAACATTTATTTTAATTTTCACAATAGAATAGTAATTTTTTGGATATTTTCTCTCAAAGTTTTGGAGAGGGTTTTTGGGAGACTTAAAGAAAGAAGGATTTCATCTTCCCCAAGTTGGAAGTGGGTCTTCTCCATTCTTTTTCCTTGCTTAAATCAATGTTTAATTCCTTATACCCACTTGATTTTAGTACCATTTTAGGTGTATTTTGTTATTTCTTGATGTGTGGCTAAAAACCCCCATTCTTGGGGTGTGATTTAGCAAATATGTGTTGATATTGTTGTTAGGTCTTTCTTGTTGATAGGATAGATGTAATTTAATGGTGATTTCACCTAGTGGTTGTGGTTTAATTTATTGGGTTTGTAGTTGCAAATACACAATCACCCATGTGTTTTTAGCTTGCCCGAGAGGGAGGTCGCCAAACCAAGACCGCTAGACTGATGGCCTAAGTAGTGGGTCGACATGAGGTTCAGCCCGAGAAGGTGAGCCCGAGTACCATATCCTAACAATCAGCTCGAGAGAGTGAGTGGGGTAAGGCGTAGGCTGGCCTTCATGCGGAAAATGGGTGTCCGAGAGGAACGCATTTGAAACGGGGTAAGTTGCCCGAGAAGGAACTTATTTCCACCTAAAGCTTAGCCTAGTCACTATTATCTTGCAAATTTCCTATCGAAAGCATGTACCCAACGATTTATCTCAACTTGTATTGCGGTCACACCATAAGAACTTGTCCCTGTACTTGATTTTCTTGTTATTTTTTACTACTTGTGACAAAACCTCCATTTGATATTTGACACCTTTTTGTCACCCCTTTTAATTTACAATGTTTTTAATTGTTAATGTCTTTAGCTACGGCCAGTTTGAACTTAATTTTATTTTTCTACTAGTTCTCAAAACCATTCCATTGGGACACGACCCCAACCCTTGGTTGGGTTACTATATTATCGATGATCATAGACACTGGCACTGTAGGTTAGTGTCGTTGGTCAGGATAAGCATAAAAATGGCGCCACTGCCAGGGAGTGGTGTTGTTTGAGAATTTTTAGTTTAATATAGTTTCTATTCTTATTAGTTGTTGTTTACTAATTTAATTTCCAGTTTTGTTTTTAGTATTTGTGTGCCAGAACAAGTCATATGAGTGCGAACAAGGATAATAGCTTCCAAGCGAGTAACTCAGCGGGTGGTGTTTTTTATCAAGACGACTTCAATGATGATAATAGTGTTTATCACCCGGCCGACGTGAGTGAAATGGGTGAAATTTGCATGCCACAAGCTGACAAAAATATAATGTTCGAAGTCACCAGCGCAACACTCCAACTCATACATTCAAGAGGTTTATTTGGAGGGTTAGAGCATGAAGATCCGCACCGCTTTATCAATCAAGAAACTATCTCAAGAATCCATACGGTGTCGTTTATTTCCATTATCACTGATTGGGGAGCCACTAAATGGTTGGTTGAGCGCCCAAACAACTCCATCAAATCTTGGGAGGAGTTGGTTATGGCATTTCACAAAAGATTTTTTCCTCCATCAAGAATGATGAAACTGAGAGACGATATTCAGAATTTAGAGAAATAGGAGGATGAACCAATTCACGAGTCATGGACAAGGTTCAAGATATATTTGAGTAAGTGCCCAACGCATGGGCTGCCAGGTGAATTTCTGCTTCAATACTTTTACCGTAGTCTGGACTTGGTTAATAAAGGGATAGCTGATCAATTGGTGCAAGGAGGAATAATGTTACAATTATTTGAAGTAGCCTCATTTCTCCTAGATGGTATGACTAAAGTAAACCAGGCATGGTATACCAAAGATGATCAAGTTTCCCGATTATTTTTCCGATTAACGCAAGAACATATTGAAAAAGAAAGGGAAAGGGATGAAAACATCAAGAAGATGTTATCTCAAATGGAAATCCTACAAGAGCACATGAAAGGGAAACATGGAGTATTTCAAGTTAAGGAGGTTTCTTCTTCCGGTTACTCAAGACCGAGGGAGAATCAAGGTTGGAACTCCAGAAGATACGAGGAGGGTTTCCACCCATGCTATCAACTGTGGGCAGGGAATCAAGGTTGGAACTATTATAGGGGTGAAGAACCAAGGAAATATTGGCAAGATTGGGCTGAGGAGTATGATCATGAGGAAGACCATATTCACTTGAGTGAAAGCTCGAAATCTAAAGGGAGTGCAAGTAGTCCTCGGATAAATGATTTGCTATCGCGCATACTCAATAAAGTTGAGGGGTTTGATGATTTGCTAAAACGAATGAAATATGACTTTTCATCATTGAACAGTAAAGTAAATTTCCATGTTGATGCCATCAAAATGTTGGAAGGTAAGTTGAGTCTATTATCAGCTCAAATATAATCCAAAACACCAATGGACTATATTGAAAGAGAGCTGGTTGTAGTTACCTGTAGCGGTAAGGTGGCAATAGGGGATATGATGGAAGATGAGGATCCTCAAAAACATGAAGAGAGCTAAGGTGTGGAGGAACAAGATTTACCTATTCGACAAAGCCTTACTAAAGAACCACAGGAGGAAGCAGAGCAACAAGTTCAAGTTCCAAAAGTCATGCACCCTTTACCCAAGATACCTCCACCATTTCCCCAACGTTTGAAAAAGAAGAATGAAGATGAGAAGTTCAAAAAAAATTTGTCAGTATTCAAGAGCTTATCATTTAACATTCCTCTGGTAGAAGCATTGTTTGAAATGCCGGGATACGCCAAATTCATGAAAGAACTTGTTACAAAGAGAAGGAACTTGGACTATGAAACGATTTAGGTTCCCCATAGTTGCAGTGCAATTATGACAAATGATTCAATCACTAAGAGAGAAGATCCTGGGGCATTCATAATCCCTTGCACAATTGGCATGCTCCAATTCGCTAAAGCCTTGTGCGATTTAGGAGCAAGCATCAACTTGATGCCCTATGAAATATACAAACAACTTGGTTTGGGTGAACCAAAGGCAATCACAATGAGACTCCTTATGGCTGATCGATCAATCAAGCACCTAGTGGGGATACTCTATGACATATTGGTAAAAATGGATCGGTCATCTTTCCGGCTGATTTGGTGATTCTAGACTGTGAAATCGATGTTGAAATACCCATTATTTTGGGAAGGCCATTCTTAGCTATCGGGAGAGCATTGATGGATGTCGAAAGCGGGAAATTAAATTTTTGGGTGAATGATGATGAGGTAACCTTCAATATTTTCAAATTTGGGAAGGCCATTCTTAGCTATCGGGAGAGAATTGGTGGATGTTTAAAGCAGGAAATTGAAGTTCCGTTTGAACAATGATGAGGTGACCTTGTTCTCCAGAGTGGATACTACTGGCCGTCACTCTACAAGGATGCACATGAGTTTGCAAAGAATGCTCTAAATGTCAGCAGCAAGGCGGAGTGTCTAGAAGACACGAATTGCCTCTCATTTCTATTTTAGAGGTCGAACTATTCGATGTATGAGGGATCGATATCATGGGCCCATTTGTGAGCTCGTTTGGAAAACATATATCTTCGTGGCTATAGAATATGTTTCCAAATGGGCGGAAGTCATCGTACTTCCAAACAACGAAGGAAAAAACATTGTCCAATTTCTGAAACGCTACATCTTCGCAAGATTTGGCACTCCGAGAGCAATCATTAGCGATGGGGGATCCCACTTTTGAAATAAGTGGTTCTCAATGGTACTGAGTAAATATGGGGTGAAACACAAAGTGGCAACCCCAAACAAGTGGCCAAGTCGAAGTGTCGAATCGGGAAATCAAAAGCATATTGGCAAAGACTAGTAAATGTCAATAGAACTGACTGGTCTAGGAAACTCGATGATGTAGTAATGGGCATATCGGACTGCTTATAAAACACCTATCGGTATGTCTCCATATCAGTTGGTTTATGGTAAGGCTTGTCATTTGCCCGTCGAGTTAGAACATAAGGCATTGTGGGCATTGAAAGCTTTAAATTTGGACTGGTCAAAAACTTCAAGGGAGAGAGTAGAGCAGCTCAATGAACTGGATGAATTTAGACTCAGATCATATGAAAGCTCAGTCATCTATAAAGATAAGATGAAGAAATGGCATGATGCTCGGATACTCAAGCAGGACTTCAAGGTATGAGATTGGGTTTTGCTATACAACTCGCGACTTAGACTCTTCCCTGAAAAGCTCAAATCCAAATGGTCAGGACCATTTAGAGTAACGCGAGTGTTCATCAATAGTGCCATAGACGTTGAAGATCAGGAAGGAACTCCATTTATAGTGAACGGTCAACTTTTGAAATTGTATCTAGGGGATTGTCAAGAGATTTTGTTGGTCGAAGTGGTATATCTGGAAGACTCCTGAAGGCACTACTGCGTCATGCCGCGACATTAACTAAGGCGCTGTTTGGGAGTCAATCCAAATTCCCTTTAATTGCTTTACTTTTATTATTATCAGTACTTATTTCCTGGTAATAGAATGATATGTTATTTGTGCAGGTGAAAGTACGTGAGGTATTTGAAAAAGTGGGATGCCAAACAATAGATCCTGTCAGTGAGTCACCGAAGGGGTTGGCAAAGCCAACCTTATCGGCCGTTTGACTCAATACCTCATCAACACTGAACTCTGTAAAACTCGACGAGATTTGGAGATTATTTGTGAATCGCCAACCATTTCGGCTATCACGATGAAAACCATTGTTTGGACCTTCCTAATGACTGAAGATTCTGTAAAAATCAGCGAAACAAGTAAATGCTCGGCGACACACCAACTGATCCGGCGATTCAGATTGATATCGCCGAGTACGCAAAAATTGGACGGCACTTGAGTAAAGCTGAAACAATGTGGCTGTGAAGCATTTAAGAAAATGGTTTGAAAATAGGAGTGTTAGGTTGTTTAGCGATGCTGTGGAGAGCTTGCTGATTTACTCAACGACTAGCTTAACGTCCACACCTCACCGTCTTTTTAATGCTAAAATAGTGGAAGGTCTACACAGAAAAGTCGCAGAAGAACCATACCGCCATGACAAATGGAACAACCGTATAACTAGGATCACTTCTTTACCTCTCTATTTGTCCTGCTTATTTTTAGTGTTAGGTACATTTATTCGCATTTAAGGAAAACTACTTTTATTTGTGGTGGGGTGAGGCCAACCTTTTGTGTGCTATTTGTGTTGGTGCTTTGTATATATATTTGGGTTGTTCTGTTTAAAATTGTTTCTACACTGCTTTTTTGTGGATGTTTAAGCTTGTGGCTCCGCTTATTTTTTTATTGCAAAATGATTTTGACCCTTTCGAAATTTTTGAATTTTACGCACATTTATGCCACCTCTCATGTGTTAAATGTGTCTGTTCTTTTGCAAAAAATTGAGTCTCGGTTTCGATCAATATCGATGGCTTGAATAGTGCTCTCAATCGAACGAACATGAATGTACGGCTACGACGAGACCAAATGAAATTACATAGACAATATGTGAACTCTTTTGCATCTCATTGTGATTAGCCATGTATCAAATTGATACTCTTGTAATGACCGTTGCACATCAGCGAAGGTGTGTGGTCTTGTTTGACTTAAGTGTCGATGCCTTGTGTGATTAGTTTGCTTTGAACCTTGCATGAATAAACCTAGAATTTACCCTGTTAGTCTGATTGATTTAGAAAGGTGTGCTCTTGAAATGATCTTAGGCAACTTTAAAGAGTGTGAGCCAAATTTGACATATACCTCTTTTGTGGCTTACCCGTGAGCGTGTGAAACTCTTTTGAACACCCTTTGAGCCTTACATTTCTTTGAAAGAACCTTGATGAACCCTAGACCTTACTTGACCCACTACCTATAATCCTCTTGATTTGTGGTTTAGCGAATAGCCAACTTAGGCCAAAAGCATAGTGAATAGCCAAGTTTAGCGAATAGCCAACATATTTGCGGAATAAAGTACCAAAGAAATTGGGTTTTCAAGCAATCCATGAAGGTGAATAAAAAGATGACTTAGATGCACTAGAAAAAGAAATGATAAAGAAAAAGAAGTGAATGCCTTGAGAACACCACATCTCACGAGGATGAAAAGTCACTGAGCCTAAATGACCATACCTTTACATGCAGCCCCATTACAAGCCTTAGAAAGATCTTTTTGATCTTGAGTGAGCCGAACCGAAGATCAATTGGAAAATAAGGGCAAGCCTATGGGTGAAAACATGAATTGTGTTCCTCTTTTTGAGTGTGAGCATTGCATCTGATTCCTGATCATGAACTAATTAACCTTTGTGTGTGAATATGGAATCATTCTTTATGTGAGGGAATTTACATACTTCATGTTGAGCTTGATTGAACAAGTAGCAAGTATTGCTAGCATGAGAATCTTTGAGTACACAATTGATCCTTGCATAAGTAAATTGAGTTTGGTTGTGTGCATTCATGAGTTAGTCTTGTGTAGCACTATTTGAGACACCTTGTTGAACGGCTGAACTTGTGTTTGCTTGAGGACAAGTAAAAGTTTAAGTTGGGGGTGTTCATGAGTCCACAAATTGGACTCATTTAAGGCCTTATTTTGATAGAAATAATGTCCTCAAATGCTTATTTTGTCTTAATATCTAATGAAAACTCTTAAGTTTCAGGTATTTGAAGTTTTAGTGGAAGCATGGATACTCAGGCGCAAAAAGGAATAAGAAGGCTGAAAAGAACGAAGAAGCTAAAGCCTGCGCATCGCCAAGCACACTTGGCGATACGCCGAAGGGACACACTCCGCCCTTTGTTCCAATATGCGAAGACTTGAACGAGTAGGATCAAAAAGGCTATGAAAGGAGCAGTCAACATTTCGCCGAATAATTCCATGAAGTAGTACTAGGTCGCCCAATGACACAGAGCACGACGATGCTGAAGTCTAGTGCAAGACGGCGATGAACTACACCGAAGGGCGAATCACCGAGTTAATTGGCGATTTCGACTAACCTCGCCGAAAGATCCACCAACACTATTTTCTCAAGTTTATAAATATGAAACTTGTTATTAATTTTTAAGAGTCGAACATTTACTTTTAATTTTCACAATAGAAAAGTATTTTTTGGGATATTTTCTCTCAAGTTTGGAGAGGGTTTTTGGGAGACTGGAAGAAAGAAGGATTTCATCGTTCCCAAGTTGGAAGTAGGTCTTCTCCATTCTTCTTCCTTTGTTTAAATAAAGGTTTAATTCCTTATACCCATTTCATTTTAGTATCATTTTAGCTGTATTTTGTTATTTCTTGATGTTTGGCTAAAAACCCCCGTTCTTGGGGTTGATTTAGCAAATATTTGTTGATATTGTTGTTGGATCTTTCTTGATGATAGGATAGATGTATTTTAATAGTGATTTCACCTACTTGTTGTGGTTTAATTTAATGGGTTTGTAGTTGCTAACACAAAACCTATGTGTTTTCGGCTTGCCAGAGAGGGAGGTCACGAAACCAAGACCGCTAGATTGATGGCCTAAGGAGTGGTTGACATGAGGTTAAGCCCGAGAGGGTGATCCCTAGTCCCATATCCTAACACTCAGCTCGAGAGAGTGAGTGGGTTAAGGCGTAGGCTGGCCTTCATGCGGCAAATGGGTGTCCGAGAGGAACTCATCTGAAACGGGGTAAGTTGCCCGAGAGGGTACTTATTTCCATCTAAAGCTTAGCCTAGTTACTATTATCTTGCAAATTTCCTATCGAAAGCATGTACCCAACGATTTAACTCAACTTGTATTATGGTCACATCCCAAGAACTTGTCCCAATACTTGATTTTCTTGTTATTTTTGTTGATGTTTACTACTTGTGACAAAAACCCCATTTGATATTTGACACCTTTGTGTAACCCCTTTTAATTTACAATGTTTTTAATCGTTTATGTCTTTAACTATGACTAGTTTGAACTTAATTTTATTTTTCTACAAATTATCAAAACCACTCCGTTGGGACACGACCCCAACCCTTGGTTGGGTTACTATATTAGCGACGATCGTAGACACTCGTACTGTAGGTTAGTGTCGTTAGTCATGATAAGCATCAGTCGCCGAACGATTCCGCGATGCAGTACTCCATCGCCCAATGTTTTTGAACTTGAATTTGTTGAAGGCCAATGCAGAAAGGAGATGAACAAGACCAAAGGGCGGATCGCCGAGTGGATCGGCGATCCCGACTAATTGCGCCGAGTGATCTTTTGCAGCACACTTTTGGACAACTATAAGATTTGAAGGTTCCCATTTCTAAGAAATTGGAAGTGGGTATTGAAGATTCTTCATCTTGGACGTGTGTAAAGACAATATTTATCGTACCCATTTGATGGAAACACTTTTCGGTATCGATTTCTCTCTCTTTACTATGTCTAGCTAAAACCCCAATTCTTGGGGTGTGAATATGGGTTGAATTTACTGGTGGGTATTGCTTATAGATAGTTGTTTTGTTGTTTAAAGGTGATTTCGTTTAGTAGTTGCGTTTGAATTTAATGGGGTTGTAAATGCAAATATAATTTTATCTTCGTGTTTTTGACTTGCTTGAGGGAGAGGTTTTAAAACCAAAACTACTGAATCGATAGTCTGTGGTTATTGGGTTGTCATGGGTTCAGCTCGATAGAGTGAATCCTAAACCTTGTCCCACACATTCGGCTCAAGAGAGTGAATGGACTAAGGCGAATGATGTGCTTCATTACCGCTTATCGGTGTTCGAGAGAAACCGATTTGATTTAGGGTAAATTGTTCTATAGAAAATTTACCCCCACTAATGTCTAGCTTAGTTACTAATTTACAGTGATTTACTATCAAAAAGATTTACCCGGTTATTTATTTTAGCCCATATTCCTATCACATCCCAAGAATCCCGTCTCCATATTTGCATTTTCGTGCTTAGTTATTATTTTAGTTGATAATTGACACTTACGCACACTTTAATTTGATATGTATTTCTTCATAAATGTTTATAGCTATAATTAACTTGAACACATTTATGCTTTTCTCTTAATTCTCTATTACAAACCGCTCCTTTGGGATTCGATCCCAACTCACTAGTTGGGTTTTATTATTATTGAACGACCGTGGACGCTTAGTATTGGATGAAGCGCCCGGATACGTCAAGTCACTGCCGCACCATCATCATGTGAATGAAGTGTTGGTCCAAACCTTCATTGAGGGTTTAAAACTAAACACAAAAAATTTACTTGATTCAGCTGCAGGAGGACAAGCGTTAGAGAAGAGTTCTGCTAAATTTTTCACTCTGCTGAACAAAATCTCACAAGGTAACTCTGAGTGAAATAAAGGGGCTAAACTTGTGGTACAAAGGGCTATTGGGATGCTAGAGGTGGATGCACTTACACCTTTGACTGGTAAAATTCCTTCCATGCATAATATGATGAACACTCATAGGAATAGGTAAATGTGGTACAACAACCACAAACATGGAGTGAGATATGTGGAAGTGGTGATCACACTGTAGAAATATGTGGAGCAAACCTGGATTCTGTTAACTATGTAGGTAATTCATAGCGAGGTGGGGGTGACCAAAACTATGGGAATTCATATAATTCGAGTTGGCAAAACCACCCTACTTTCTCTTAGGGAGGAAATCAAAATCACGCACAGGGTTATATTCAATATAGACCTCAAGGTAATGTTTAAGGTTACCAACAACATGGTTAGCGAGATAAATAAAATAGCTAGAAAAGTAGCATGACCACTTAGGAGATGTTAAATAAAATGAAGGCTAATCAGGCTCAACCAAATGTGAACATGGAGAAACTAGCAGCTGATTTGAGTAAGAACCAACTAGAAACTTAGAAACTAGAGAACCAATTTGGGCAATTTGCTAGTGCGCAAAACTCACGTCCTGAAGGAGGTTTTCCTGGTAATATTGATCCTAATCTGAGGCAAGTAAATGTGGTTAGAAATCGTAGTGCGTTGCATTTGGAGGAATTTGCTCCAAAGAAGAATAACATTGAACCTATAGTGGGGGAGAAGAAAACCAATGAGAGTGGATAGGGTACACATGAGGAAACAATCCAACCTATAGTGAAACCACCTCCACCATTTCCTCAAAAGTTTAAAAAACAAAAAGATGATGAATTCTTTGGTAAGTTTATTTTGCTTCTAAAACAAGTTCCCATTAATCTGCCTCTTGTTGTGCTTTGCAGGAATACTCCAGTATGACAATTATGTGGAAGTGATTGTATGAAACAAGAGGAGATTAATGGAGTATGAAACTATGGCACTCACTGAAGAGTGTAGCTCCAAGATTTAAAATAAGCGGGCTACCAAACAAAGATCCGTCTAGTTTTACATTTCAGATCAATATAGGCAAAAACATTCGTGCTCAAGGGTTGTGTGATCTAGGAGAGAGTATTAATCTTATTCCAACTTTTTTGTACAAGAAATTGGGGTTGGGGAGTACTAAGCCTACCACCATTATCTTACAGTTGGAAGACCGCTCGATAGCTAGCCATTAAACAGAAATCACCTAAGCCATCAATTGAGGAAGGACCCAAGCTAGAATTGAAGATACTACCCTCCTACCAGAGGTTAGAATTTCTGGGAGAAGATAGAACTATACTTGTATGTCTTTCTGTAGATTTTTTTGAGTTAAAGGTTGAAGAAGCTTTGAAAAATTTGAGAAAGAGGAAGGCAACAATGTCACGCCCTGAGCCTACACTCTGGACGTGGCCGGAACTCGAAGATTATTGTTGGCCCCCAAGCGAACGCTTGGCCTGGCTTACTTAACTCAGCGGAAACCTTAACTCAACAGAATAACTCCATACAATGAAAGGTCATAAAACAACCTAACTGATAAAATCTGGACAAAAAGGCAACTCGAGTCTCAAAATAGAATATTTATATATATACATAGATGAGAGACTCAATACTAACTGACTGACTGTCTATGAAGCCTCTATAACACTGAGATGGATGTTGGGACAGACCCCAGAACATCCTAATAAAGCAAAAACTAGGAAAATGAAATAACAGAGTCCTCCGAAATGTAAGGAGGCTCACCACTGACTCTGGAGTGCTCATCTGGATCAACGGCGTGCTGGATGCTGATCCTGGGTACCTGCGTCTGCATCATAATAAGATGCAGGCCAACTGGCATCAGTACATGGAATGTACGAGTATGCGAGCTGGACAGCTAAACAACAACTTAAGCTTGAAAGGGATACAAAAAAGAACTTACCTTGGCTCTATTCAACTCATGAGTAATTGAACTCAATATAAAGCAATAAGACACATGCAATATATAAAGCTTGTAAAACTATTTAAAACATGACGTCAAAAATCATATTTATAATATCATAAAAATACCATGCTCCCTCTCAAAGTCTACTTGTGCAATGCATGAATGAAGTCCCATACCCCATCCATACTAAGAAGAACCCCTCGAGGAACCATGCAATTTCTACTCTGGGAGTTTCTCTAGCCGACAACCACCACTAGGAGCCTAAGTGGTGATACAGCGTTGTTACCATCACGCTGCCAGAATGTCCTATACTTTGCCGTCATATAGAACTACTTTAACTTTAAATTAGTGGATCCACTAGCTTAACTTACGTGATCATCTAAAAAGTATGACCCGTTAAATCCCATGTTGGCTACATGGTTCTTATGGAGGGTTGTACTTTAGCTCATATGTTTTAAAAACAAACTTCTTTCTCTAGTTTGAATTAATTTCTCAAACTACCCTCTTAAAAGAGGTAATTACTCTTGAAAACTCTTTCTAAAAAGAACATATCAAAACCATATTTTTAATATGATCGTTGATGACTCAGGAAGTCATACTGCATAAACATTGATGGTATATCTAGAGACCATACTGTTTAAACATTGATGACATACTCGGTTGTCATACTAATCATGTTTTAGAAACTCTTTCGCAAAACTCATCTTTTTCCTAAAAGAGATAGTACTTAAACTGCTCAAAACTCTTTTGGAAATCTCAGTTTCCTCTCATCTTAAATGTGAAAACATTTATAAACTTCTTTGAGAATACTTAGTTCCCATATAGCTTTTTTAAAATTAAACTGAACTCTTTACTCTTTGCTTAACTCGAAACTTAAGTCTTAAAATAAGGTTAAAACGTTTGTGTCATGTTTAGATGTACCCTTAGAGTGTTGAAAACAACAATAAAACATAGGTACATTACCAAGGAACATGTATGAAAAAGTGGGGAGTGAATGGGAAGGATTGGCGTCCTTGGCGCTATGAGAGGTGTGGGGCGCCAGCCTTCAGACTTCAGAGGGGCCTGCTGGGCGCGCCGCCCCAAGGGGGAAACTTCAGAACCCCTGTTGGGGGGTGCTGGCTGGCGCGACGCCCCGGCCTTTTCCCCCGAAAATTCGACTTTTCTCCTTAGTTTCTCCAACTCTAAACCCTCTCAACAACAAAGGTTCTTTCCCCAAACACTTAGAATCATTAAAACCCTCAATATACAATAGATTCAACTCGGAATTCTATCCGGAAACATCCACCAAACCAACAAGAAACTTCAACAACACAACCACAAACTTCAACAAACACAACCAATCTTTTCTCGGAATTAAAACAAGTTGGCGTATGGGGGAATGAACCAACCCAACACTATGATCTCACATACCTTATTAGGGATCGCCCCCGACGAAATTCACGACGATCTTGACGAACCTTGCTTCTTCTTGTCCTTTCTCCTCTTCTCTCCTTTTCTCTCAAGAACCCTAACTCTCACTTTTAACATTTTTCTCTCTTGGAAGTGCAAACATATATATTTTTTAAAATCAACATAGTACCACAATCTAAAACTTTTTATTTTTCTATTCATAGTCCTATATGCATTTGTAACTTACAAAAATAGACCATTTTCATATCTATTTATTGAGATATTGGACCGGGTCCAACCATATGGGGTATTAGCTGACCCACAAGCCCATTAAATATTCCTCCATGTTAAACCCTAGAGCTAGCCCATATAAACACCATTATGAGTGATAAAGGTTTCATCTATCATATAGAGACGGGTAGAATTACATAAGAAGAGATGTTGCTTATTTGGTGTTCAAATTGGGAAATAAGTCCTGTGAACTTGAATATGCTAATTCAATTATTAATTTTGTTAATTATGAGATTGATACTGAGACGGAAAAACAAGCCAACACTGTGAAACTTATGACATCAACAAAACTGCGAGGAAATGGATGGATGCAATCAGAACTGGGATATTTCAGTAGAAAGGAAGGTAATGATGGTCTTGTCGAAGCAAGATTGCTTGATATGAAGCGTCGTGGTGATAAATGTGTCCTTATTGTTGAAGGAATAGAATTCCGTCCCAAAATAATCAAATGCAAGTCGTCAGAGGCGGATTTGAAATTTTAAGTTGTATGGGCTCTTAACTATATCTCTTTTTTGTTTTATGGGTTTGAGATACATTATTTATAGCTATCAACTGAATTTCTTAAAATGTTTTATGGGTTTGAGATGCATTATTTATACCTATCAAATGAATTTCTTAAAATGTGGATTTTGAGTCTAAGTAGTTGGGTTCTGCCAAATCCAAAACTCTATTTTTGTTTGAAGTGTGTTTTAGTTGGTAATGACATTATGGTAATTAGAAAAAATCTATGCTCTACTAGTTACTTATGTTGCTCCTATTTCCAAAGTTAGCATTACGAGGTGATCACTCCCAATAACATATGTGTTATGAGGATTCATAATGTGACCCCTCCTTTATTTGAGCTTGAATCTTGGAAGCCAAGAAAAGAAGGGTTCTAAAACAAGTAGGAACTGAATGGACTTATAATGTTTAGTGTGCACAAATCTTATACTTAGGAAATAAACTCATTACGAAAAAAATACATTTATATGTAAATATCGGTGTTTATATGTAAAAAAAAAAACTAAGATTTTTTTTGTGCAGAATGTTTTAAGCTTCCAACTAGAACATCTAAATAATAAAACCAATAACATACTTCAATCTATCAAGACATCTTTTCAGTGAAACAATCAATCAACATCAAGTAGATACATCTAAACTTAACAAGCTAATATATGATGCTAACTTCGGAAATAAAATCAACATAAATCACTAAGAAAGTCTTAGAGTTTGTTTTTTCTGATGTCCGAAACCATTTGAATCCACTTCAACTACATTATCGCAACTTCCAGGGGTAGACCCATAATAGAGTTATCAGTTCGGCAAACAAATAAATGTAAACTATGAAAATTAATAATATATTAGTGCTAACTTTGGAAATAAAAGCAACATAAACACTATTGAAGTCTTGAGTTTTTTTTTCTTAATAACCGTAAGGTCCAAGCCAACTTGAACATACTTCAACTACGTTGCCACGGGGGGCAAAGCCATAGTAGAGTTATGGGTGTCAGTTGAACCATGCAGTAAAATTAGATCTTGGGCCTAACTCACATCTCAAAAATTAGCACATGAGGAAAGAATTGTCCAAGTCTATGCAAGCAAAACTATTGGTCCATTACCCAACAAATGTTGGATTCTAAACACTCTAACAAACCAAAAAATACATATACTTAAAAAGTTAATGTAATGCTGAATTTTGAATTAAATGAAACATTAGTCACTAATTATAGTAAGCCTTCGGTACCGGACGATTGAACTAATAATAATAATTTTTAAAAGATTGACTTATATATAGTACTATCTATGCAATTTAACTTACTATAGCACATTTTTCTTTTTACATCAAAACCTTAACAGAACCTGCAGGCTGCACACCATGTGAGTATGGACCGTATAAAGAACACTATTGGTAGGAAGAGTTAAAAGCTTCAAATTAAAGGTGACTCCTTTCAAGGAGGCGAACCACCTTTCTTAACTGCAAGGAATTTTACCATCTTTGTTGTATGCTAATTGACCTTCATTGATTAAGCAAACAAATATTAACGGTTTAGTAGGCTTGAGTGGGCTCTTCCACCTAATAGACAAGTTTTTAGGGTTGGGTTATCCTGTTAAGTCAATTATAATAAGTATTAGAGTATGGTTGATTAACACTTGAGGGTGCAACTCGAAGTAATAGCTTGATAGTGTCAAGAGTGGTGGCCTAGACAAAGGAGGGGTGCTAGTTGTGACCAATCGATAAGAGTGGTGGCCTAGATCCAAAAGAAGTGTTTGTTGAGAATTATTGGGCACAATTGGTTGCGCACAACTTGAATATTATTATTGCTAAGTAAAGCTCAGTTTTGGTCTTATAACTCTTTACATTCAAATGACTACCTCTATTTATAGAATGCACCGTTTACCTATTTATAGGATTGCACTTTTATACTCTAGAACTCTCATTCGGGAGTTCTTTGTTCAATTCTCTACAAGTCTTTAATATACTAGATTCTTCTTTGAAATATCTTAGATATTAATTAAGTTGGTGATGACTTTTGAACACTCCCCCTCAACACCAACTTAATTTATTCATTGCGTCCAATTTTAAGGGATCATCGAGACTTTGCAATCGTCTTGATATCTAGGTTCTTTATGACCCTCTTACTCGTTTGAACTTCTCCACTTACTACACTCTGAATCTTCTTCAAAGGTAGTATTCGCCTTGATCTGGACCACATCTACAAATGTTGCATCTATATATTTGGTGTTTGGCATTTCAGTAGTGAAGATCTCCTTAGTTATGGTTGAGGTTCTTCCTGGACTTAACAACACACCTGGTGTGACACAGGCGCCAGTTTTCCATGCACTCTTTTTGTGTGTGGAGATACCTCTGGTGTTGGTGATTTGGGTTAACTCCTGACTCTAGGTTATTTTCTATCTTGCCGATTTTGCGCAAGTGTTTCTTCTTCATTCTGGACGAAACTCAATTCCTTGAACAATGAAGCCGTGTTTCCAACCGAGATGCCTAAACTCTATCAATTGTGCTTCAACATTTCCTGTATCATTGAAAATGTTTCCCATTTTTAATTCCATCCATCCATCACCTCTTTTCAATGGTAGCCTCGCTCTAGGTCCTAGTCCTGAAAAAGGGACAACTTTAACTCGTTGCTCAGCTTCATAGTCACTCTCAGAATCCACAAATCTAACAACTGTCTTAACATTTCTAAGGCCATAAAATCCATCTTCCCATTTGAACACTAGATAAGCGAAATGTATAACTAGTTCTTTTCGACAACATTCGAGTTCTAATTTTTCGTCGGATATCAAGCCAACTGATCCAAAAGTTTAGCACTTCAGAGAATCTACACAAAATTTACACTTCCTCAGTAATTATATTTAGTAATGTAATTTCTTTCAAAATCAAACAGAAAATATATATAACCTGGAGTTTGGGTGAGATAACCATTCCCAATACTCTAGTGACCACCCCATTTAATACCAAATTCTCGTGCTGCGACCATAAAAAATTTCTTCCCTATCTTCTTATCTAGCTAAAAACTCTATATGACAGACCAAATCATAGAGACAAAACATTATGATTTAAAAAAAAATGAAAAGGACTAAAAAGGCACTAGACTACTCTTACTGTGTCTAATTGGGATCACAACTGCAGTCACTTGACATGACTAGCTCTCTAAAAGTCATCCTGGATCCAAACCACCTAACAACCCTTATGAATGGAACATGCTATTCATTGGCCTATTCTTCTCAGGTCGGGTTGGGCCGGTCATGGACAGACCCTACCCACTAGACACGACTTCCATTGTACAACCTTTACCTACTAAACAATCATATACATAGGACCCCTTTTCATTGGCATTAAGTCGAATATTATTGTATTCACGAAAATAACACATTCACAACTAAAATAAAAAGTTTAGAAAGATCTGACCCACATTTGATCACTCAGTCATTATTGGATAAGATTGTGGTCCTTCTGATATCTATTGGATGGAGTTAGAATTTTCACTAGGAGAATTCAAAATATAAAGAATGTAAACAGAAGAAAAAGCCAAGGAAATTCGAAATATAGTATATATATATATATTTATATATATACATACACACACATAATTTCTTTTACCTATCTACACAATGTAATTGTCTAGCAATAAGGTATAAATTGACACTATTCGGATAAAAGTGGCTTGGTTAGGTGATAGAGTGTTTGAGCTAGTGAAGTGTGATCTCACCATTAAATCATAATTTATAAAAAAACAAACTTCTCATGAAAAAAAGACAAACACAAAAAGGAGGGGGGAAATGAAGAAATCATGACAATTTGCCTCTATCAAGAAGAATCTGAAAGTTACAGAGATTGAAGTAAAGTTGTTTCTTGGAAGGAAAACCATTAGAGAGCCTGATCTATAAAACAATTTGTTCATAATCAGATGGAAAAAATAGTATCTCCTAGACGACGTCAGATTCTGCTGCAGACATGAATGTTTGTGAGACAGCTTAAGACCTAGCTACATCTTTCGGCGATGTTAACGAGAGAATTTTCATTATGCAACCTCTAGGAGTATCTCACAAACATTCATGTCTGCAGCAGAATTTGACATCGTCTGGAAGACATTATTTTTGACATCTGATTATCAACACATTGTTTCTAGATCAGGCTCTCTAATAGTTTTTCCTTCCAAGAAACAACTTTTCTTCAACCACTATAACTCTCCGATTTTTCTTTATAGAGGCAAATTGGTATGATTTCTTCATTTCCCCCACTTGTTTTTGTGTTTGTCTTGTTTTCCATGATAAGTTTGTTTTTTATAAATTATGATTTGATGGTAAGATCACAACTTCACGAGCTCGAACACTCTGTCACCCGTGATCAAGCCACTTTTATCCAAGGGGTCTCAATTTATACCTTATTGCTGGAAAACTACATTATGTAGTTAGGTAAAAGAAATTATGTATACATATACTATGTTTCGAATTTCCTTGGCTCTTTTTCATTTGTTTACTTTCTTTATATTTTAAATTCTCTTAGTGAAAATCCTAACTCCATCCAATAGATATCAGAACGACCACAATCTTATTCTGTGATGTCTGCGTGATCAAATGTGTGTCTGATCTTTCGAAAGTTTTTATTTTAGTTTTGAATGTGTTATTTTCATGAATAGAAGAATAATCGACTTAATGGCAATGGAAAAGGATCCCACTTCTATGATTGTGTAGTGGGTAAAGGTGGTATAGTGGAAGTTGTGTCTAGTGTGTAGGGTCTGCCCATGACCGACCCAACCCGACCTAAGAACAACATGCCAATTAACGGCATGTTCCATTCATAAAAATTGTTAGGTAGTCTGGATCTAGGCCGACCTTCAGGTAGCTAGTCCTCTCAAGTGAGCGTGGTTTGTCCGTTGTGATCCCAATCGGACACAGGAAGAGTGGCGTAGTGCCTTTTTCAGCCTCTTTGGTTTGTTTTTAAATCCTAATGTTTTGTTTTTGTGATTTGATATGTCAAATAGAGTTTTCACTGGATAAGAAGATGGGGAATAAATGTTTTATGAACGCAACATGAGAACTTAGTATTATATGGGGTGGTACACCAGAGTATTGGGAATGTATGTCTCGTCCGGACTCCATGTTTTATATTTGTGCGGTTCCTTTCCATGTACTATAAATTTTAAAGAAAGTACTTTATTAAATATAACTACCGAGGAAGTATAATTTTTTTGTAGATCGTCTGAAGTGGCTAAACTTAATTTGTTCTGTTAGTTTGATATCCAAGGCAAAATTAAAACTTGAATATTGTTGAAAAGAACCAGTTATTTTGCTTATCTATTTTTTAAATTAGAAGATGGATTTTATGTCCTTAGAAATGTCAAAGCAGTTTTTAGATTTGTTGATTATGAGAGCGACCATGAAGTAGAGAGGCGAGCTAAAGTTGTCCCTTTTTTAGGATGAGGACCTAGAGCGAGGCTACCCTTGAAAAGAGGGGATGGATAGATGAAACAAAAAAAAGGGAAACTTTTTCAATGATATAGGAGCAACAGAAATGTTGAAGCGTGATCGATGGAGATTAGGCATTGCAGTTGAAAACACAGTCTCATTGTTCAAGGATTTGAGTTTCGTCTAGAATAAAGAAGAGAAGGATCCACCTCTTACTATGCCTGTTTTTTTGGTCACATTTGGATTGACTCGAATAATTCTTATCTATGTTGTCCTTCCTGAAGAACGTATGGAGAGAGAATAGGAATTGGTTTGATAATGTGTAGTTGATAAACAAGAATCAGTTTTTTTATTAAGGTATTGAATGTATTATCAAATATTCCAAATATTTGTTAGATGAACAACCATATTTGTGCAAGCTCCTACTACCATTTTAATTGTTCTGTATAATGGCATAAATTTATTTATCTAGTCAAATTGTGAAATCACATGCATATGTTTTTGGAACATCATATCTGGAGGTTTTTGTTGCGGTAGAATCACTCGGCATGGGATCAGCTACAGTGTTGCATTCTCTTCCCTAAAACGTGAGTATCTCTCAGACTTCTCCATTTATATTTCCCTACGGGTAAAAAAATGTTAAATGTTCATTATGAAATCTACAACATTTGGTAAGCCGCAAGCTATGATATCAGAAGACACTGAATATGCCCAAACGAATAGCACTGAGAAAGAAGACTCCAATAGTGAACTGTATTCCATCACCTCAAGTAACTAAGTATCCAGGAAATGTTATTTATCAACTAGCAATGCTAATCCTTCATTTTGAAAAGATATGTTACTTTCATGATACTTGCAAGAAATGAAAGCTCAGAGTGCTACTGAAGATAAATTGGTACTTCTTAAGGGCGTAAATGGAGCTTTCAGGCCTGGTGTTTTGGCAAATTTGTTGGAAGTAAGTGGTGCTAAAAAAACATTGAAGGATGTATTCGCTTGAAGAAATACCGGGGGATATATTGAGGGTGACATCAAACTTCCGGCTATCCTAAGAAGCAAGACACATTTAGCACGTATATCTGGATACTGTGACCAGAATGACATCCATTCACCTTAGTATACTCATCTTGGCTCTGTTTACTTCATGATGTTGACAAAAAAACAGGAGAGGTTGAATTCATGTAAATATTTCCTATTTATTTATCCTCGTACAAAATTTTGTTGAGGAAGTCATGCATCTTGCTGAGCTTCGACCACTAAGATTAGCCTTAGTTTGTTTTCCAGGGGTCGACGGCCTCTTAGCCGAACAACTCAAAAGGTTGACCATTGCAGTGGAGCTAGTGCCTAACCCCTCTATCATTTTCATGAATGAACCAACCTCAGGGCTAGATGCAAGAACCACTGTTTGTATCGTCCGTCTGCGTAGTATCAACATTTTTGTTGGAAAGAAAAAGATAATCAAAAGGAAAAGTGAGTAGAAAGAGAGCAAAAGAGATAAAAGTTACTGCAAACTTTTTTGAATTTTATTAATTAATAAAAGCAAAATGACCTGCTTATAAATAGGCTTACCAAAAAACTGAAAAATACTAAAATCTAGGTTCGCTAGCCCACTAATTACTAATTAGCTACTAATCTGCCACAATAATTAATCTTGCTAAGAGAAAGGAAACTAACTAAACAACTCCCGGAGACTTGGTCAAGTTTCTTTTGAATCACGTTTCAACCCCCACCCCTTGATTCAAAACTGCAAACTACAAGTTGACCTCTGAAGAACTCATGATTTGCTTGGGGAAGTAACTTCGTGAAGATGTATGTTGCTAGCTCAATTGTATCACAAGACTTCAAAGTAACTTCTCCAGTAGAAACAAGACTTCGAATAATGTGATAGCGAATATATATGTCCTTTGTTCTACTGTGGAATACTTTCTTCTTCGACATTGCAATAGAAGATCTATTGTCACAAAAAAATCTCAGTTGCACCAGTTGGTTTCTGATTAAAATCAGAAGCAAGTCTCCTTAACCAAACTTCTTGACAAGCTACAAAAGTTGCTGCAATATATTCATCCTTTAGAGTATATAAGGCCACCAATTCTTGCTTCTTTGAACTCCATGAAACTGCTTCAGATCCAAGATTAAACAAGAAACCATATGTGATCTTTCTATCATCAATGTTTCCTACGTAGTCATTATCAGTAAAGCCAATTAATGTGAAATTTGTTACCTTAGAATACCAAATTCCATGATATGTTGTCCCAGCGATATATCTCAATACTCTTTTTGCAGCTCCAGGGTGAAGCTTACTTGGATTGTTCATAAATCGCGTTATGACGCCAACAGAGAAAGAAATGTTTGGTCTTGTATGAGAAAAGTAGTTCAAACCACCAACCAAACTTCTAAAATAAGTCGCATTTGTCATTTCAGAATCATTATCACGACACAAATTCTGATTAATAGTCATCGGCGTAGCAACAACATTGCAATTTAGCATATTGAACTTTTCAAGAGATCTGTTGCATATTTTCTTTGTGAAAGAAATATTCCATCAACTCCCTGTTTCACCCCAAGACAAAGAAAATAATGCAGCAGACCCTAATAAGACATCTCAAAATTCTTCATCAATGAAGTGTTTAAATTCAGTGACAATAGACTCACTCAAACCCATATATATCATATCGTCAACCTAAATACATACAACTAGAAAACCATTTTTGCCTCCTCTTTTTATATAAAGAGTAGGCTCATTGTTGCTCCTTTGGAAGCCACTCTCCTGGAAATAAGAATCAATTTTGAAGTACCATGCCCGCGATGCTTATTTTAAGCCATAAAGTGCCTTTTTTAACTTGTAAACCTTATCTTCTTTTCTATTAACTACAAAACCTTTAGGTTGTGAGACATAAACCTCCTCTTCCAAATCACCATTTAAAAAGGCGGATTAGCATCAAATTGGTACACTGGCGAATTTAATTTAGCAGTCAAGGCTAAGAAATTTCTCACTTTTTCAAAGCGGGCAATAGGAGAAAAAGTTTCGTCGAAGTCAATACCTTGTTGTTGGAAATAACCCTTCGTGATGAGCCTTGACTTGTGTTTTTCAACGCTGCCATCTGCATTATACTTGGTTCTAAACACCCATTTAAGCCAATTGGCTTTCTTTCCTTGTGGAAAATTTGCCAAGTCCCATGTTTCATTCTTTTGAAAAGCCATCAACTCCTCTTCCATAGCCTTACACCATTTATCCTCTTTTTCAGCATCTTCAAAGAAAGTAGGATCTGAAAAACAAGTAAAGCAAAAGTACAAGATGTATTGTTAGCATATCTAGGTTTTTTTTTTCCTATCTCTTGTTAATCTTCTCAATGGAGTTGGCTCAGTGAAAGCTTTTTCCAATATTGGAGAAGTTGTTGGTGCAATCGATTAGGTAGTCGATGGATTTCCCAAGAAAGGATCTACTACATACTCTTGATCAATAATATCGTCAGAAGGAAACAATTGAATGTTTGAACTTTCATTTGTGGAATTAAAGTTCCAACTTCCAACTTCCATCTTCATTAAACACAACATTTCTATTGATCTTAATTCTCCCACTCACTGGATTATATAACTTAAGCCTTGGATTGTGTGTTATATCCTACAAAAATACATTTTCACATTCTTCATCAAGCTTATGTCGAGCTTGTGAATTTATCAAGGCATAATCTATATAACCAAAGACGCGTAAGTGGCTTACCTTGGACTTGTTACCTCTCCAAGCTTCATATGGTGTTTGATTAAACACTGTCTTAGTGGGAGAAATATTTAGAAAATAGACAGTCATGGCAACATTTTCAGCCTCAGTACACCTCCACCTTCCATCATGTTTTTGCCCATCTCGACAATTGTGTAGTTCTTTTGTTCTCCTACACCATTTTGCTCTAGTGTATAAGGTGATGTGAGTTCTCTGTGTATCCTCACAAAAGGAACTGAATTCTTTTGACATAAACTCACCACATCAATCTATCCGAAGAGTTTTGAGTCCATATCCATTTTGCCTCACAACAAAAGTTTTAAATTTATTGAAATTATCAAAAGTTTCACATTTAAATTTCAATACATATATCTAACTCATACAAATATAATCATCATTAAAAGGTAGAAAGTATTGACTTCCCCCTAAGGACTCAACACTCATAAGACCGCACAAATCAACATGTTCTAACTCAAGACAAATAGAAGCTCTTCAAGACTTGCCTACACGAAAACACTTTCCATAAACATAACTTTCACAAAAATCAAGATTCTCAACTTTTGGCAACCAAAAAACCATTTTCTGTTGGCTCAATTACTTCAATCCATTAACATTTAAATGCCCTAATGCAAATGCCATAGTCTAGTTTCATTATATTCACTAGCTACCATAGTACAACTCTCAACCATCGAAACTTCTAAAGGAGACATTTTATTGTTAGCCATTGAAACTTTAGCAATGGTTTTCCCAGATTTGTTATGTTTAATAGTGCAAACACCATCGTCAAAATAATTGAGTATCTGCTAGTCATTAGTTTTCCAATGCTAACCAAATTATGAGATAGACTAGGAACAAATATCATGTCTTCTAAAATCTTAGCATTACCTTGGTTGGTCGTAATGCTAATAGTACCTCTGCCTTCAACCTTATTCTTTTTGTTGTCTCCTAGCGTTACGTCTAATTGTTTCAACTCGTCAAGCTCCTTGAACAATGATCTTGTTCTAGACATATGATTTGAACAACCACTATCCAAAAACAAGAAATCATTAGGAGTTTCTTATTCACAATAAAATGCCATTAACAACATACTATCATCGTCATTTTTCTCAACAAAGCCTGCTTGGTTATTCTCATCCTTCTGCGTTTGCCAACAATAAGCTTCTTTATGACCTAATTTTCTGCAGTAGTTGCACAGAAACATCCTAGTATGCTTCTCTTCATTTGAACCTCCTCTATCTCAGTTTCTTCCTTGGCCTCTTTCTCAAAAACCACCTCAGCCTCTTCCATGATTTGCAAAGTTTTCTAGCTTATCTATCTGATGAGTGGGCTCTCCCTTCACTTGAAATGCCTTTTCTTCATTTTTTTCATGTGACCTTAGGAGCCTCTCTTCATGAGCTTGCAAGGAAATCATTAGTTAATCCAAAATATAATTAGATAAGTCATGAGATTCCTCAATCGCAGAAACAATATGTTCAAACTTTGGAGTAAGACTCCTTAAAACTATTGCTACAATAGTTTGTTAAGATATATTTTCACCATAAGACTTTATTTGATTAACAAGGGAAGAAACACTAGATAAATAAGTTTCAACAAATTCATTACTTTTCATAGAGAGAGTTTCAAAGTCATGATGGTAAGTTTGCAATTTTACCGTAATCACTTTAGCTTAACCTTGAAATTCCTTCTTCAAAATTTTCCATGCCTGCGAAGAAGTAGTTGCTGCTACAATTCTTGGATAAATTGTGTCATGAACTGCTTGTTGAATCAGGAATAGCACTTTGGCATCCTTCTTTTTTATGTCTTTCAATTTTCCGTGTCTTCGTTAGAGTCTGATTGATCCACGAAGCCTGCTTCAACTAACTCTTTAACTCCTAGTGATTTGGAAAGAGTTTACATTTTGATACTCCAAAAATCATACTTTTCACCACTAAAATTGGCATGAGTTGCTGGGAAGATGATGAAATACCATTTGCTATTATTTTCCCTCACAATTCACACAACTTCCAGAAAGGAACCTTGCTCTGATACCAGATTTGTTGGAAAGAAAAAGATAATCAAAAGGAAAAATGAACAGAAAGAGAGCAAAAGAGATAACAAGTTACTGCAAACTTCTTTGAATATGATTAATTAATAAAAGCAACAAGACATGCCTATAAATAGGCTTACCAAAAAACATAATGTCACGCCTCAAGCTACCCCCGAGACGCGGACACGGGACCTAGGACCACAAGTGATCCATCATTCTTTACGTGTGTTGATCATTTTATATTTTGACACCGCATAGTTAGATATTTTACCCCACCATAGTGTGTATGGTGGAATGTGCCCCCTATGGTAGCTAGTCATGTCAAGTGAGCGAAATTGGTCCGTTATGAGCTTAATCAGACACAGTAAGAATAGGCCAGCCTTACCCTTTCATTATATAAGGTAGCGCCCTTTTTCCTCCTTTTTGGTTTGTTTTATATACTAATGTTGTGTCTAATTTGATTTGTCAAACAGAGCTTTTCGTTGGATAAGAAGACGGGTAAGAAATGTTTTATGGTCACAACACGAGAGCTTGGAATTGAATGGGGTGATACACCAGAGTATTGGGAATGGTTATTGTAAAGTTATGACACCTGAGCCTAACTCAACCCCAAAAGCTAGCTCATTGGGGGGGGGGGGGATTGTCCAAATCCATATAAGGAGACCGCTAGTTCGTTCCCCAACCAATGTGGGACGTTTACCCACTCTAATACCCCCTTTTAAGCCCATGCCCGACTGGAGTGTGGACCAAGAGTCCAAACGGGGATGGACCTGGCTCTAATACCATGTAAAGATATGGCACCTGGGCCTAACTAAATACCAAAAGCTAACTCATGAAGCATGGTTTGCTACAATAGGTCTAGTAGTAGATGATTCGATGCAGAATGCGTTTAAAGTCAATTTTTCTCCCTACCCTTTCCTCGTAACTTAAAATATTCAAATCGAACAAGCTCATAGGTGACTTTTTAAGTTCTATAGCTATTTCCTCTCTAGAATTAAGTCTTCTTTGTCAATCTTTTCAGTTACTAATTTGATTTCATTCTAGAATTGAAGGGAGTGATATTCATGAAGAATTATGGGTTAGAACCCTATAATTCATGAAATTTGTGGTGAAGCATGTTGGTTTGGTCCGAACTAGAGTAACAAAAGAGGTAACACCATCACTAGCAAGACATGATGTGTATAGACTATCGACAGTTGAATAGGGTCAGCATTCAGAACAATTATCCATTTCCTCAGATGGATGACCTTTTTGACCAATTGCAAGGTGCAACGGTTTTCTCTAAGTTTGATTTAAGGTCTGGTTACCATCAGTTAAAGGTTGAGGTGGTTAAGAATTGGGTTCGACCAAGTTCTATGATGGAAATTAGCAATTTTGTGGGGCTCGCTACCTACTATTGTCACTTGTGGTATGAATTGAGTCCAATTGGTATCTCTCGATTCCAATTGAACTAGATGTCGTAGTCCTGGCTGAAGGGACACAAGCAAGTTAATGGAACTGAGAAGGTTCCAATTAGTATCTGGCCTTATGGGTCGTATAAGGCATAGATGATTAGTAATGGTCATCTATGGAACGAACTAATTAAGGAATTTGGACTTGTCTGCAAGTTGTAACTGCTTGAGTATCGTGAAACTTGTTGTGAAAAGAAAGTCATCACGATATTAGGTATAAGGGTCTAGATAAATTACGATGTGGTTGTAAGCGAGAAATCTGGGCGTGCGTTGCTACCAACTGATAACCGTGTGAGAGTCTAGGTATATCTTGGGGATTTGTGTGTGGTAGTGTTGAAACGATGTAAAAGAATTCTAAAGTGCGTACTTCGTTGGGTTGACCGAGGGGTAGACAATGGTTGTCCTAGCTAAAGAGATTTTCTTAAATGCCTAGTTATGGTCGGGAAATCTAGGGGAAATATAGAAAAGAGAGGAACCCCAGAAATTATTGGAAAGGGTTCTGTTTCCGTCAGTGTCGCTAGGGCAGGATTTTCTCCACAATGGCGAGACCGCCAGTGCGGGACATGGCGAGACTGAATCTCAGCCATGTCTCCCTTATTTTCCCCTAGTCACAATTATGGATCTAATCGTACCCGAACTAACCCCCGCGATCTAATTCAGTGTTCAACAATCGAATATAAGTTATAAGGTATGTTAAAATTGTGGAGAACCTGGGCATACGTGGAGGAAATCAGCGAGGCGGTGGAGGCCGGGGAAATGGTAATGCAGGTAGAGGAGTAGTGCAGCCAGGCAATAAGGTTGCCCGTCAATATGACAGGCTCAGTTTTATGTTTTTTTGGGTAAGACCTAGTTTGAGAGTGTGATGCAGTGCTCCTAAGAGCTACTATTGTCTGTGCCCGGATGGCTATTGTTTTGTTTGATTTGGTTTCTACTTATTCGTATGTGTCAGTTCAATTGCCTTGGGATTTGATGTGATTTGTGATATACTTGATACCCCCATCTGTGTTTCTACCCTAGTTGAAGAGTCAGTCATAGTGACTCATGTATATCGTGTTGTCCTGTTGTGTTTATAGATTTTCAGATTTGGGTTGATTTGGTGATGCTGGATATGATTGACTTGATATAATCTTAGGCATGACTCCCCTATTATACCAGGCTTAATTATAATACTAAGTTAGTAACTCTAGAGATCCCCAGTAGGGAAAGATTAGAGTGGGAAGGGGTGTACAAGACTAAGCTAGCTAAGATCATATCCTCTATTCGGGCTAGGAAATTGGTAGGACAGGGTTGTTTGGCTTATTTGGCTCATGTTTTGGATGTTGAGGTTGAGTCTCCCTCTATTGAGTTTGTTCCTATGGTGTCTGAGTCTAAGGAAGTGTTTTCTACGGATTTTCCTGGTATGCCTCTGGATAGATATATAGATTTCTGCATTGACTTGGAAACTGGTACTCGCCCTATTTCGATCCCTCCGTACCGTATGGCCCATCAGAACTAAGAGAGCTTAAGGCTCAAAACGAAGACCTTCATGATAAAGGTTTCATCCGTCCTACTGCTTCCCCGTGGGGTGTTCCTGTCTTGTTTGTTAAGAAGAAGGAGGGTAGTACAAGGACTGGTTAATTTATCTTAAGCCATAAAGGAGTGGATTGATACCGGAATGACAAGCTTATGGATAAAGAAACTCCCACTGAGTATACTTACGTGAAGGAAATTAAAGTATTTAGTAAGAAGGTGCGTATAAAATTGGGTTAGTCCTTTGATTTTGATGAGTATATCTGGGTTTGAGGTGTCATGTTGATGAAAAAGTTGACTTCGTAGTGATAGTCAAGGTTGACTTAGCGTAATGGTAATAAGAGTTCGTAATGGATTGTGATGGGATGCAACTATATAATAAGATTGTTGGTTAAGCGAATTTTGTACAGTATTTACCACTTGCGAGTATCTAAGGTTGAGGTTTTCCAATATTTGGTGAGTAAAGTAGTTGTATGGAAATTTTTAAGAGATGGTGGGACACTACTCGAACCGAATATAAAAGAGCTAGATTTATAATGAAGGAAAATATACTGGAATGTAGTACAACCTTTAGAGAGAGGCTAGAGTAAGAATGTTTTATTTGATTACAAAAGCTAAAAAGATATATTAAGAGAGGTAGATAATTGGGTTCAAAGGCGCGTGATTTATTTCGTTATTTCGTGTTGATGTGGCTATGGTAATAGTGTCGCGGGTCGATCAGATGGGTTTAAAACTATTGAAAAATACTGGAGAAAGGATTGTGCAGACATTAGCTTGAGCGTGATGATAAGTGCTTATTTTTGTTTTTGAGTTTAGTAAAGAGTACGATTGGATTGTTAGCGAAAGATATTGTAAGATCGATGGAGATGCGATCGATGATAAGCGAAGATCCATGACTTCATAAAAATCTTTAAGGTATAAGCTAATGTTGATAGATAAGGGGATTGTGTTATACGATTGAGTTACAATTCATGTTTTTCGTTGTAAGTCTACATTCGTGGTAAGATATGTTGTTAAGGTATGAATTGGCAAGGTAAGAAATAATCAATTGTACCCAGTATTGATCATTTGAAAAGACTTACACCTGGGTTGAGTCGTAAAGTTTATTACTATTGATTGTTCAGTACATAAGAAAGGTTTCATTTAAAAAGTGTTGGGTTATAATAAGGTAAATGGTTGGAGTGTTATGATGGTTGTTAGTATTGTGAATATGATTCACTAGCTATGCTCTCGTGTGTTTTAACTTTTGTGGGTGGATCCCTAATGGTGGATCAGGGGTACCAAATCCTGCAATGTTCTCTTTGTTGAGTGGGAAGATTGGGAAGAATTGGTTATTTCGAAAGACATAATTAGTGTTGTCTTGGAGTTGTTAAAAGTATTTTAATGGTTCTATATGTACCACCTTGCTTATGAGAGTTCATAGAAGAGATACCATGTGTAATTATGGTCGTCCGACAATCTTAATATTCATCTAGTTGTCAAGGTCATGTATTGATTATGTGTGGTTGAATGTGGGGATCAGTGAATCCAATTCTACTATTCTTAAGAGGTAATCTATAATTACTAAATCTAGCATTTCAATAGTGTTGCTAAAGGGTTTGTATGCTTGGACATATCCCTCAATAAGTATCTGATGTCTAAACACCAAAATTTGATAACTTAAGCTTATGGAAATTTATGTTGTGAGAAGGAGATGTTGATAAGATCTACGATTGTTTGGGTATTATGAGTGTGCGTTGGTTGGTTCAGGTTCATTGCTATTAGTAGCAAGTATTGACTTGGAATTTTATCATGCTTAAGTGCTAAATGATTCGTTCTGATGATTGTGTCACGGTCTTTGAGAACATGTTGTAGACGTGTGTACGATCAACTTTGGTGGTTGTTGGGATTCGTTTTTGTTGTTAGTTAAGTCTACATACAACAATATTTATCACTCGAGTATTGTGATGACTTCATTGAGGCATTGTATTGGAGGATGTGTAGGTATTCAATTGGTTGGTTTGGGGATGAAGATATTATCATAAAGTGAGACTTAGTTTTGATAAACAAGACCTTCTCTATGAGGAAGAATCGGTTGAAATTCTTGATTGTGATGTATGGAAGCTAAGGACATGCGAGACAAGTATCCCAGTAATTCGACGATTCAGATACTACTCTACCCTTACTTCAGCCAGTCTTTCCTTGTTGATCACTTTGGGACGAGTGATGGGTAAATTGGTATCTATAGTAACGACCTGATTCCGTCATTAGAGAAAAGCCAATGGGGAAAAAATTGAGGTTAGAAAACTTTTTGGTAGTAACTTAGGATTTCCTAGACTAGTCTAGATTTGGACTAAATCAGAGTCAGTAAGGTCTAGGGAAATCAGGTAGCAATTGGGTGATCTAATTATGATTTTGATCACATGAATAGATAGCTAAGACGTTAAGGAATCTGTACGTCTTTACAGAATTGAATTCGGGTGAGTAGAACTACCAAAATCGATCTTAGCGTGAGCGGTATTTTCTAAGAGTCATTGGTTAAAGGTGTGTTGTTAAGTGGGGGTCTTGGAATTATTAAAATAGGTCATTGGTTCCATGAAAGACGCTGGGGCGGGATTGCTGCCGCCAAAGCGGGGCAGCTGTAGCGGGGTGAGGACCGCTATTGCGGGTCCGATGCGACTTAAGGTCGTAAATAAACCCCAAAATGTCTTTATTCTGCACTCTTCGACTTTGAGAGCTAAGGAACGACCCCAGACAACTTATTGGCCATTTTTCACCATACTTAAGGATAAAGGTAAGGTTTTCACTCCCCGAATTGATATTTCGATCCGTAGAACGTAGTTTCTTAGGTAATTATCATTGGGAAAAGGTTTTGATTTGAAGTTAATGGTGGAAAAAGCCCTAATTTGGGTATTGGGATGTTGGGTTGGCCTAGGGTTGATAATGTTGATTATAATCCGGCTTATTAGGCCTTGTTTGTTGATCCTTGAGTTAATTGTATGTGTTTAGACCACGAACAAGCGGGAACAATCCGGAAAGGGAAGATTCAAGTGCCTTAGGGGATTCAAACTTGGATTCGAGGTAAGTGATGGTTGTGATTATATGATTGTATGACGTATGCTTGTTCTTGCTTCATTATGTTACATGTATATATATGAATGTTGCATTATTGATCACACTTGTTGTAAATGAGATAGATGAATGATGGTTAGCATGAAATCATGACTTAAATGTATGATCTTGAGGATATACTTGTGATTGTGATTGTGGTGTGTTGAATAGATTGGTTGCCACGTTTCGGCATAACTAACTTGGATCGGTTGCCACATTGCGGCATGATTATGGGATCAGTTGCCATATCCGGCATAATTATTGAATCGGATACCACATTCCGGTATGCTAACTGTTTGGGTGTGGGTTCCATGAGAGGACCATTGAATTGGGTTCTGTGAGAGGACCATTGAATTGTGCTGTGTATCTACTTGTGATGAGTTCGTTCATATCTAATGATGATTGATATTGGAAAACGGTATGTTGCTCTAAAGTGATATAACTGTGATATGTGAGATTCGTGAAGTTTTTCATTGTTCGTATCTGTTGATGATATTGTATATTTTCGATATGTGCATGTGATTATATTGTTGTATTGACTAATGTATGTTACACTTATTGGAATAGCCGCGTGATCCTACCAGTACATTGTGGTTGTGTACTGATATTGCACATGCTTGTTCTTTATTGAGTACAGGGGATCTTCAGGCGCCTATTGATAGACCTCAGCTAGGTGACTATTGAGCGTGATCAGATTCAAGGGTGAGACAGTTCTTTCAGGCTGCCATGGATCTCTCCTGTTTAAGTCCACCCTTTTCGAACATAGACTATTTTTTTAAGGTGTTTTGTTTAGATTCGAGGTTGTACCCTTGTTCTTAGACTTGTCGTTAGTAGAGTTTTGGTACATTGACTTTCAGGTTCTAAGGGTTGTTCTTCCCATTAGTTTGGTTAGTTATTTGTTAAAACTTTGGAGTTTATGGGGACTCAATTTTTATAGTCATTTAAACCTGCTTCGGTATTTTAAATGCATAGTTTTTGGTTAAGTTCTTTAGTCTGGGTAGTAGTAATGGTTCTCCCACCAGATGGTTAGTGTGGGTGCCAATCATGACAGTCTGGGTCGTGACACATACTCTCACACCAATATTAGATTTTTTAAATTCTTGCATTTTCTTTCTCGTTTTGTTTGGAATCTTTGCTCGGGACAGATGTTGGAATTACTTTGTCTTCCCAGAGTATCAGTTCAATTGCTTATGTTTCATCCTTCCCCTTATATGCTCGTACATTCAATGTACTTGCGTCATTAGATCTGCATCTTATTTATGGTACATGTATAGGTGTTCAGGGTCATGAACAAGCATTTCATTGATCCCATTTCATTCTAGCTAGCTTTGGTAAACCTCTTTGCTTTCTGAAGGGTTCCACGTTTACATTCTTTAGATTTATTAAGATATTGTGGGTCTTGTCCTGACATCTATCGTAGTATTTAGAGGCTTCATAGACAGTAGTAGTTGAGGAGTCTTTTTCCCTTTCCCTTGTTAATTTTTTGAGACTTGAGTTGCCTTCTTATGGCTATTTGAATATTTCCAGACGTTTCTGAGTTTATCAATAGTTGAGACAATTGAGTTAATCTTTGCATTTGAAGTTCTTGTCGTTGAGTAATGTCTTCCCCTTGAGTACTAAGCAAGGCCAAGGATTCGCATGGGATCAGTGATGGTTCTAGTGTGTCGGTCACGTCCAGGGTGTAGGCTCGAAGCGTGACAGAGGGGGAGAGATTACATTTCATTAATGAGGAACAATACTATAGTTGGACTTTTGTAAGGTAATATGATTTAGTATACTCAAACAAGATATCACAATAAAAATAAATAAAAATACTATATTAATATTATATGCGCATTGCGTGGATACGTATATTAGTAACGTATATATACAACAATGATGGAGACAAGACCACAATTAAAATTTTCAAAAATACATTCTCTCATACTCATTTTAACATTATGTCAAACACATACTTCCTCGATTTTTTTATTTGTGTTGAGATAAAGTTGAATTTTATTTAGTTGTTCCTATTGAATCTGACCCGTTTATATTTGACCCACCCCGACCAACTTGGTTACTTATCTTTTTAAACCCCCTCGATGAAAATCATGCCCCTGCCTTAAAGTTTGCCATATTTTCAATAATTTGGCGTGTAATCGTATAAGATTTATATCGATGTTGAGATTATTTCCCCAGAAGATATCTTCCTAACTCCAACATTGATCTGTTTGGGAAATTCTTTCAATAAGTTGACTTCAACCTTTACCTTGACACAACTAGGTCTAGATTTTCTTATTGTAGCCATGTCAACATTTAACTATTTTCCCACTGCTTTGGACATCGTAAACAAGGATTCTTTAACGAAAAAATTAGGTGATAGGAATGGAACAGAGGTCCATGCTAAGGCAATAGTAGTTTCCGCCTCTGGGTTGAACTAGGGTTCCCACTTTAGTGGTCGCATCTGATAGTATACCCATCTTTAGCCTTCAAAAAATATGCCAATTTTTTACATGACATTCAAGTAATATTCCATAGTAGTAAGGCGAATTAGGATGTGTCTATCACTCAAGACTCTTGCCTTACATTTCTCTTTGAATCTCACACAGTAAAGGACCAATTTTAAGATCTCTTCTAGTTCTGACCAGACCAAAAGAAAATTTTCCAATTATGGCAAATGGTAAATCTTCTTTAATGATTATGGTCTCAACCTCTTCTTCCTCCCATAATATAGTTGGCTCTCCATGGATGTAAGTAATATATTTAATAGGGATAGGCGTTGTGATTTTGTCTTCAACTTTATTCAAAGTCGTTGCATAGTTCAATGGAGTGTAGGGAATATTAGGAGAAATTTAGGGCCTATGTATTTGTATGGTATTATTTAGTACAATATTTGGTAGAAATTTAGGGCCTAGGTATAACTAATTCATGGATTAGTTATACACCATACATGGTATAAGATGTATAACTAATACCTTACATTTGGTGATATTAGGAATACATAGAATTTAATACCATGGTATTAATCTATGTAAAGACAAAAATACCCCTCAAATTCTTTTAACGGGTTTATTTATTCTCTACATTTTATATTATATATTTGTACTAGTAAATTTATTTAAATAAATAAGTTTACAAATTTTATTATTTAGAGAGAGTTGTTTGTTGTTAATAAATCCAATACAAATCAATATAATATTTGAATGTGAGTTGTTTAGCACTTACAAATTGAAAAGGCCAATATATCTCCACATGATATATATATTTATATATAAGCATTTTGGAGATAAATACCAATTAGAAGGTTAGAGACGATCCAGAAAGCACTTGATCATATCATGATCTGATTTGTAAGCCTACTTAATTAGGTCTTGAATAACACGATATAAATAATAATAACATTTAAAAATCCAAACCCCCGCGTATACTTGATGTGATACATTGTATGTATCTAAATGATGATCGACTAGGAAAATTCAATAGTAAATGCAAAACTCGTGTTATTATCAAAATAAAAGGGTTTTATTAATCATTTAATATATATATTTTTTAAATGTTCTCAAATAAAATAGCAGTCAAATGCAATCCTATAATATAATTCTAATTAGGAAAAATCTCTAAATGATGACCGACTAGTAAAATTCAATGGTAAATGCAAAATTTGTATTATTATTAAAATAAAAGGTTTTTATTAATCATTTAATATATTTTTCAAAAATATTGTTCTCAAATAAAATAGCGGTCAAATGCAATCCAATAATATAATTCTAATTAGGAAAAATATATAAATGATGATCGACTAGGAAAATTCAATGGTAAATGCAAAATTTGTGTTACTGTTAAAATAAAAAGTTTTTAATAATCATTTAATATATTTTAAAAAAATATTATTCTCAAATAAAATAGCGGTCAAATGCAGTCCAATAATATAATTCTAATTAGGAAAAATCTCTAAATGGTGATCGACTAGGAAAATTCAATGGTAAATGTAAAAATCGTGTTGTTATTAAATAAAAGGTTTTTATTAATCATTTAATATATTTTAAAAAAATATTGTTGTCAAATAAAATAGCGGTCAAATGCAATCCAATAATATAATTCTAATTAGGAAAAATTTCTAAATGATGATCGACTAGGAAACTTCAATGGCTAATGCAAAATTGGTGTTATTATTAAAGTAAAAGGTTTTTATTAATCATTTTATTTTATTTTTTTCCAAAATTGTTCTCAAATAAAATAGCGGTCAAATACAATCCAATAATATAAATCTAATTAGGAAAAAAATGAATTGTCTAATTATAATCATTAACGTCTATATCATTAAGTTATTTTAAACCACAATTTCTTATATAAAGCTCTTGGTGTTAACACCAAAAATCACAATTTCTTAGTGATAGTTTAGACATGACAAGAAGAATTAGCAAGGGTTGTCAAAGGGTTGACATGGTGAAAATAAAGAATGCTAGAAACTTAGGAGTTACGTTTTCTAAGCGACGTGTTGGTCTGTTCAAAAAGGCTTGTGAACTTTGTACGCTATGTGGTGCTTAAATTGCCATTGTTATATTTTCCCCGGATGGTAAAGTTTTCTCCTTTGGTTACCCTAGCGTGGACACGTTGGTGGACAGGTTCCTTGGGAGGAACCTCCCTCCACCAAATAACGATGTCCACAATCAACAAATCGTTGATCTTAGAAAAGCTAGTATTTGTGAGCTCAATACCAAGCTCATGAACCTCGAGGGGGTTCTCCAGATGGAGAAAAATCGCGGAGAATCCCTTCGAGAAATTAGGAAGAGAGCTGATGGTGTATGGTGGGAATCTCCCATGGAAGAACTTAACTTATTCCAACTTCAACACTTGAAGAAGGCATTGGAAATTCTGAAGAAAAAGGTTGAAAAAGAGGCACAAATGGTGAATAATAATGCATTCCCATTTCTGGGAAGTGCCTGGACTCCTCCTAATTGTGCTAGCTAAAGTTCTTCATATGGACTCAATGTTGGTGGACCCTTTGCTAATAGGTTAGTGGATCTACTTCTTCCATAGTTCGCAATTACTAGTTCAGTCGTCATTCCTAGTGCGCACGTTATGGAATTGTCGAAAATAAAATATTATATTAAGTGTCTAGGTTCATTTGTCATTTGAGTTATCCTGAGTGTTGTGTTCATCAGTTATGATTCAGTTGAATTCAGCACTAAGTGTTGTGTTCATCATGTAATGTTTATCCGTTATGATTCTAGTAATTTTAATTATATATGTTATATTATTAGTCCATTGCCATGTTGATTATATCCTTTGAATTGCATTACATATTAATTTCTAGTTTATCGAAGATATTACAAACGTCTGGGGAGTCTCCTCCTTGTAGATCTGCTTCTACGATTCGTAGATATTTTAATTTGTGAAACACAACATCTTCATTTAGTGTCCAATCTATTCGAGGGAACCCTTGGAGATTGGGTAAATTAGCCAGCAAAGTCATGACTTCCCATGGTATACAAGTACCTTTTAATCAGAATTCCTTGAGATTAGATTGTGAGTTCTTCTTATGATTTTCGCAGCAAGAGGATAAGATATATATAGTGGCAATCCATTATCAAAACGTCTTATCTCTGACATTTTTCAGATATTAACCCTGTCGATTTGACAAAGATTTATCTTCGAAACATATCTCAAATGTACAAGCTGAGGTATTACACAAGAGAAATCATATTAATCAGTTGAAAAACATCCAATACCTTAAGCAATTTGAATTGTAAAACATTTGTTTTGGAATATCTGCTTGCATTGAAATAAAGGTGGAAAATCAGGACATCAAGACTTCTAAAAGACTTTCTAGGAGGTGGAAAATTAGGACATCTCACATAATCAGCAGCATACTTGAGCCGAGTGGTTAAACAATTCGGTTTCTATTGTCATCGATCATTTGGAAATATTCTTCGCTATACACAATCTCCATTAGTTGATCACGGCTCATTTAGTGATTGTTTCCTTTAATTGAAGACACAACTTCAAGAAACATTTGTCTCTCATTGTATTCTTCGGAGATAGTGATCCATGAATGTTTATTAATCGAGAAGGAATATATGATCAATCATTATAAATTCTTTTGGCAATAGTTATCTTACCTATACTGTCCATACCAAAAATTGGTACAACGGTTAAATCGTCTGTTGTTCAAGTATGGTGTTGAGGTTATCCTCCATCCGAACAATAGTATTTTCGTCAAATGTTGTACCTTTTTCTAGTGCGGCAGTTGCTGCTTGTTCTGCAGATTTGCTTCAATGCTTGTTAAACTCAATCTGTGCCAGTGAATCAACATATTTTTCCACTTTTAGCAATTCTTCCTCCAAGTATTTACAAGCCCCCCTTATCATGAATCGTCACTTTGTTATACCACTTGGGCTTGAAATTAAAGAATGAGTTAGCCGTAGTGTGAAGAGTCTAGCTCCGACACAACAGAATACCTAAATCTAGCTCCGACCCCGACTTCAACATACATGTTCTAAGCTTCAATGGAAGTTGGAATAAGCTTGATTCCTATGTGGCTTACTAAGGATTTTCCTCTTCAAATTTAGGAGATTTTTCCCCCTACATAATGGAATAGGCAAAGGTCTCTTTATATTATTAGATACACTAGTTGTGGACATGTGTGTTGCGCGTTTATTCCTATCAAGTATTTCAAACTTTCTAAAATGACATTAATAATAGTACAACATACATGTGTAAGTGTTTCGAATTTGTAAGTGAAAATACAATTTTCCATGTGAAAATATATGTTGCAACAATATAAAACAATTGCAAAAGATGATATAATGTTACTCTTGAACAATATACTTAAAGTAGAATATTGTATAATCTTGTTGATTTATATTACTAAAATTTAAACAAAACGAAGCTTAATTACTCCATTCTTACAATATTGCAATCAAAATGTCCAAAAGCAAAATTGTCATCACACCAACCATTTGAGTTTTAACACTGCAGAAAACTACCACCAATATAAATTGCTCATATTTAAGAAAATTATTAGGCTTAGTGTCGCACAAATATAAATTGAACTCTCATTTTTATTTGAAAATGAAGTTGTTAATCTCATTCATACAAATTGTAGAAAAACTAAAAATCAAACAAAAAGGGTGAAAATGAACAAATATGTATGTGTTCACAATAATATATTAGATAGACGATAAAGTTACACAATTAAAAAATTTCATTCAAAGTAACATTATTTTAGCAATCTTTATTTAAATTAATTTGAATTTAGACAATTGACAATATGGATATCTGAGCATATTGCATAACTTATTTAAGTATTATCAAACTCATCATACATTAATAGATGTTTGGAAGATTAAGTAACACTTACAAGAATGATAACACAATGACAAATAAAAATAAAATTCCCACAACAATGCAAAATGATACAAGAATTACATAAAAATGTGGATTGCATAAAATTAATTTGGACAACCATACCTTAACTCCAAAATGAAAATGAAAATGAAAACTTAAAATTATGAGCTAATAAACTAAAGATCTCAATGAATAGGTCCCCTCTTCTATACTTCTAGGTTCAACTATTATGCCGTAAGAAAACTTCTCTTTTTCATGATTTCATCTCTTATACTAACTATTATATTGTAAGAAAGCTAACTTCAAAATGATGTCATCTGTTCTTCTCCTCAGTTAGCTTCTTGACTATATTTTATATCATTATCTAGGAAGAAGATTAGAAAACTGTAGATGACAAAAAAGAAAAGAATATGATGATCTAGGGACAAGCAAATTGTGGCTATAATTTATTGGTATTTATAGTGATATTTAATTGTCTTTTCACCTATCAAAATTCAATAATTAGACACATTGAATCATGACACATACATTTTATTTTTGGTTTCAAAATTCAAAGAGTCATTGAATTGGAAGAGTTTCATTAATGAGACACATCGAATCATGACGCATGAATTTATTTTTTTGGTTTCAAAATTCAAAGAGTCACTGAATTGGAAGAGTTTAATACATTATTTTGTCCTCTACTTTAATTAAATTACTTAATCTAATCGATTATCATTATATGTTATAACATAAGAAATAAAGTATAGTTGTTGGGCTTCATATATGATATTATGTAATCAAAATATTAATACTTAACAAATTAAGTAACCATATGATATATGATATATAGATTATTTTAAGTAAATTGAAGGATAAAAATACAAATAAATACATTTTGTTTTTAAAAAAATGTAACTAATTTGTTTTTTTAAAGGATAAAAATGGCTAACAATTTTCCATGAAAAACTTTTCTTCGAATTTTTGACTTAATACCTTTCCACTTTTAGAATTTAGTGTAATATAATAATAATATTATATAATTACTATTTAATATTTAATTGATTAGATATTTCATAATATTTTTATTTAGTGTAGGGGTAAAATGGTGTTTCAACTTTTAACTAAAAATGTAACTAATTTATTTTATAAAAGGATAAAAATGTCTAACAATTTTCTATGAAAATTATTTCTTTGTATTTTTGACTTAATACCTTTCCACTTTTAGAATTTAGTGTAATATAATAATAATATTATATAATTACTATTTAATATTTAATTGATTAGATATTTCATAATATTTTTATTTACTGTAGGGGTAAAATGGTATTTCAACTTTTTACTTTTTTTGTCCCCACTTTTAGTAATACTAGTTTTCTTACACGTGCGATTACCAATTTCAAAAATATATGTTATAGTAAATAGTATTGCTTATTTTAAGCGAAGATTTGAATAATAAGTTTAGCAAAAAAATAATATGCAGATTTTTTTGTGAATTTTCAATGTGGATCGTCATATATATCTCTTATTCATGCAAACTATGATGATGGTCAATGAAAAATTTTATTAGTTAGATGCAATTATGTATATATTTATTTCAATTTGATGAGGTTCAATCATGTAATTAGTCTTATCTCACTAATATTACCTTGTAGACAATATTTGTTTTGTATTTTTCTTGTCATCTAACCAGAAGTGCTTCGCATGTGTATTCAACGTTAAATTGTTTAGATGTCATATGAACAAGTGAAGAAAACAACTACATTTTATATATTCACATATTTTCACATTTGTTGTGTAAGTTTTTTTTAAAAAAAGAACTCGGAACATTTTAAAATAATATAATTTTGAAGTTTAGAAGATCTTGTTAACTTGGTAATATATTTGTGACATATATAATACTTTAATTTAAATACAAATACCTACCCAAATATAAGTATACATTTGCCTTAATGAAAATATTATCTCATAAAATTAACTATTAAATACATAATAAAAATTAAACTAATACAAACTGCAATTGGCGTTATTACGAGTAATATGAACTTTTCTTCGTCTAAAATACTGAAATATT
>NW_006239180.1:528379-537365 GCF_000226075.1 Solanum tuberosum | reverse complement strand
ATTATTACAAGACTTACTTCATCAGAATAGTGGTACCTCATATTCCGCTAAACTTCGAACTCACTCAACAACAATAAATCACAAAAAAAAAAATTAAAATGCAAGAAGAAGAAGAAGAGTAGAAGATTAGAAAAAATTGTGGTTGAAAAATGAGAGGAAGTCCCTCTATTTATACTCAACAAAGGGTCGTATGAACAAATATCTGAAAAATCATGACATTTCCGAGAAGTCACAACACTTTGGAAAAGTCACAACTTATTGAAACAGTCACACCTCTTTGGAAAAGTCACAACTTATTGAAAAAGTCACAGCTCTTTGAAAAAGTCACAAATTATTGAAAAAGTCAAAACTCTTTGGAAAAAGACTACAAATCATCGAAAAACCACAACACTTTGAAAAAAGTCACAACTTATCGAAAAAGTCACAACTTATCAAAAAAGTCACAACTCATCAAAAAAGTCACAACCTAAGTAAGGGATATTATAGTAATTTAACATTTAAGTTAGGAGTTCATGCTTTTAAGATAACTAGGTTTACCACACGTACGTTGCACGTGGTTGCCGTGTCTTGAGGTTGATTGATCCATTAAAATGTATTCCTACTCTATTAGTCACAATCAGCTTTGGGCTTCATTGTAGCCCGTCTGCCGCTGTGGCTGTGTTTTAGTCGCAAGTGCGAACTTCTCTGTGGGAACCGTTTCTTTGGAGGTGCAAGGATATATTATTATTTGACTTTTGCAGGGGCGGCTCTATTTTTGGAGATGTGGGATCATATAAAGTAGTAGGCACAAGAAAAGTGTGTATTACTTGGGAATTTTCCTAGGGATTGTATACGGAAATTTGCAGGAAACTTAATTTCCTGCGGATTTTCCTGCCAAAAAGAATCTGATGGTAAAACCTTCCTAGGTCATTATTTCCTACGAATTTCAAAATCCCCAAGTAATTTACCTAGGGATTTATATTTCGCATGTAAATTACTTGCGAATTTTCTTGCAAAAATTAATTTAAAATTCGAAATTTTTTTGGTAAAAATTAACAAAATAGGAATTTTCTTACCATTTTTTCCATAAGTAAAGCCGCTTGAAGATATTCTAAAAATTTTTTAAGAAATTTCTTGTAAGCAAATATTAATTATTACCTCCTATTTAATTTATTAAACCCCATACACATATACACCACCTCTTCTTCTTGAATACTTTAATTTAATCCAATTTTTCACATATACACCTCTTCTTGATTACTTGTATTTAATACAATTCTCCACCTATATTAAATGCACTACTTAATCCCAACCCACTACCCAATGCCCAACATATACTAATTGCTACATTCTCACAATAATCTAAGTCATAACATTATATATGGAAACTTCTTAGCTTATTCCGTCGATGTGGTATAACTAGTACTAATGTCATTACATTAATTTTTAGTGTATTTTTCCGATTTGATTAATTTTTAAATATAAATTTAATTAAATTAATTGTGTATTATAATATAATTTTAATATTTATAGATTACACAAAAAAGAACTATAAAGTCATCTCATATTAATATGGTAACGAAATATATGTTAAATATTGGCTAAAGTTCATGTGATTTAACTCTTAAAAAATGAAACATGGAAATTATTTATATATTTAAAATAAATCACTACCATAAATCATATCATGAAAATTTTATGTTTACACTTTCTATGAGATAATATCCATAACTAAGCATATTAAACGTAGACAAAATTTAAATTATACATACAAAGTTCTTATAAATAAATAATTAAAAATATAAATATATTTATAACTTTATTGTGGAAGGAAGTTATAATCAATAATTGATGGTATAACTTGTTAGGTATGTGCTGTATTTACAATTTAAATTTATCTTTAATAATTATACTTAATTATATATTGGGAAATAAATAGTATAGATAATTTTTTTCATTTTTAATATCGGTAAAAAATAATATATCAATTGAATATACAAATAAAAATATTTATTTTTCATTTTATATAATTCTATTAACGAGGGGGTAATTATACTCTTCCCTATCCCTTAGCTTGTCCTCCTCAACTTGTTGCACATGGATCATCAACCTTGCTATTCCCATGTCACCTATTACCATGGCTGCGTTACTTCCCTTATTTGACAGACGAGGCAACCCAACAATGAATAAACTCATCCTTCTCCTCATGTCGGCAACCATCTCTTTGCTTCTCTTAGCTCACGGGGAAAGAAACTCCCCATGGAAGCACTCTCAAAAACAGTCCAACTCACAATCAGTTAAGCGCAAGAACGAGTTAGAAAGAAACTTTTTAGAGATGAAATCTATCGCACGAAATGAGTAAGAAAGAAGTGAGATAGTTCCTAAATGGTGTAGCCTCCTAATTATATATGTGGCGTGCTTCACACCGATAACTAGTACTCTATAGACACGACTTCATAGATTCCCTAGGACTCTTGAAATCTGTGCTCTGATACCAAGTTTGTCACGCCCCGAGCCTACACCCCGGATATGGCTGGCACTTGAGAACCATTGTTGGCCCCAAGCAAACCCTTTACTCTATAGACACGACTTCATAGATTCCCTAGGACTCTTGAAATCTGTGCTCTGATACCAAGTTTGTCACGCCCCGAGCCTACACCCCGGATATGGCTGGCACTTGAGAACCATTGTTGGCCCCAAGCAAACCCTTGGCCTGACTGACTTACTCAACGGAAGACTCTAAGCATTATTACAATGATCAAATGCACTTACTCAATTGTTTAATAAAATAATTTAGAATGTTTACAAGTCAACATTCAACTTGGCCAAAATAGCAACTCAAGTCTTAACATATGAAATGATAATGTAAAGACAACTGAACTACTAATTGACTATGATGCCTCCAAAAACAAAGAGGGATGTCGGGACAAGCTAAGACCCCCGATCATCCTAACAATGAAATACTGAAAGCAAAATAAAAGGAGTCCTCCAGAATGCAAAGAGGCTCTCCAACTGACTCTGCGTGCTCAACTGGATCAACGAGGCGCTGGGTGACGATCTTGGTTACTTGTGTCTGCATAATAAGACGATGCAGGCCAACTTGCATCAGTACATTGAATGTACGAGTATGCGAGTTGGCATGCTAAACACAACTTAAGCTTGAAAATAATCTGGAAGGAACACTTACCTTGGCTTTACTCAACTCCTAAACAACTTAACTCAATATAAAGCAATAAAGCATATGCAATATATAGAAAACTTGTTAAAACAGTGGAAAACAACTTAGTTCATTAAAGAAAATGCAATAACCAACTCAACTTTACACATATAATAAAGTAATATAGTTTCTGTGGGAGTTTCTCTAACCGACAACCACAACTATGAACCTAAGTGGTGATACAACGTATTTCCCACACTGCCAGAACTGTCCTATACTTTTCCATCATATAGAACTCCTTAACTAAGTGGATCCACTAGTCTATACTAAAAAGCAACTTAAGGAGTCATCTAAAAAGTATGATCCTTTACTACCCATGATGGCTACTTGGTTTATAGAAACATGAGTTAATATGAACTCGCATCCCCGTATCGGTGCTCAATACTACACCAAAAATATACTTAGCTCATATTATTTAAAATCGAAACTACTTTCTTTGGTTTGAGATAATTACTCAAAACTTTAGCTTAAAAGCTCTCTTGGAAATCGGTGTTTCCCTTTCTTGTTCAAATATTAAATCATTTTAAACTCTTGGGAATACTTAGTTTCCTTATATCTTTTTGAGAAATGAACTCAACTCTTTACTCTTTTCTTAACTTGAAACTTAAGTCTTAAAACAAAGTTAAAACGTTTGTGAAACACTTTTGAAAACTTTATGAACTTCTCTTGACTTGCTTCTTAACTTCTAGGCTTGACTCTTAACTTTCCTTGAATTGAATTATGGATTCAAGGTTCGTGACCTCATGTTTATGGATGATTTCATGATGTTTAGATGTACCTAAGAGTGTTGGAATCAACTAGAAAACATACGTACATTGCTAAGGAACTAGTACGAAAAGTTGGGGGATGAATGGGGTGATCTGGCGTCCTTGGCATTCTGAAAGGCGCGGGGCGCCAGAGAATAAACTTCAGAGCTGAAGTTGTGGCACTCTAGCTGGCACGTTGCCCCAGAGCCCAAACTTCAGACTCTGAAGTGGGGTGCTCTGAGAGGCGCGACTCCCCAAGCCCCTACCCAGAAAATCTCTGATTTTTCTCCTTTGTTTTTCATCGCTAAACCCTCTAAACTCCAATGGTTCTTTCCCCAAACGTTTAGAATCGACTACACCCTCAGAATACATCAGATTCTACTCGAAATTACACCTAAAAATGTGAATCAAACTCAAGAAACTTCAACAACACAACCCACAAGAATTCAAACGAATTTCATCAAGAACTCAAAGGATTTACTTTCAAATCTAATAAACTTCACTAAATTGAATCATGATTGGCGCGTGGGTGAACTAACCCATCGCTATGTGATCTCACATATCTCGTACAAATCAACCCTTGACGAAATCCACAAGCTAAACTCGAACGTTCTGGACGATTCTTGATTTCTCTTCTCCTTTCTTCTCTTTTCTCTTTTCTCCAAGCCCTAGCGTGAACTTCAACTTTTCTAAACTGACTAAAATCTGAATTTACCCCAATCAAACTCCTAAAAACGAATTAAAACAATTGGGTAAGAAAAAGAATAAAATATCCTTCCAAAATCCGGATTGGACTTTCCTTATTCGAACAACCCAACTTCCAAAGGGCATATCTCACTCATACGAACTCGGAATCGCACAAAATTAGCGGCGTTAGAATATTATTCCAAGAAAATTCCTACCATATCTGGAAGTACACCTAAATCATCCTGAGCTAGGATTTATGTCCGTTTGACTAAACTTATACTAACTTAACAAAATTTCAAGATTTTCATTCTGTCCAAAAATGACTATTTCCAATTATGAACTCCTTCCTAGTTATTTTAATTTGCGAGATGTTACAACGTTATTATGATATTTGATTTTTATCTATTCAGTTGGGATTTAGACTTAGCAATGAGAGGGCTTTGAAGTGGAGGCTCGAATAGGGTAGTCTCTAGTAGCAATCTCTAGTCCCAAACTACATACCCCCATAGGATTGTGTTAAATGATCTATCTTGTTGATCCACTTTAGCAAAAGTTGATGTGTACGGATGCTACCTGTTCAATTAGAATCCCTATTCTTTCGGTATGAGGAATATACCGAATTCCATGACATAGCCCTCATGGTCTTATTGTCGGTTAAAGATAATATCCTACAAAGCAAATATGTTTCTTCAAAAGCCATCATATGTATCTTATTTTAAATGAGTTCACCATATATTTTGAAATATATGTTGTTGCTTCATTAAGCCTTTAAAGGCTCAAATATTGGTCATATCTCACATGTTTAAGTTCTTCATGCTATCATATCTATTTATACATATTTCCCCCAAAATTAGTACATTCCATGAACTAATACATACTTGTGCCGACATTATTTTATTAATGTAGGGTTTGGCGCTCCTACCCTCACACTCGTGGTTAGTTGATCATTCTATCACATTCAAGAGTTTGTGATTCATTATGTTTAGAGGACCAAGACACTTTTACTTGATTTAGGTCTTGCTAGTTTTTTTGATGATGTATGTTGTGTAGGGCTACGTCCCAACCACTCTTTTTGATGTTTAGATGGCTTGTTAAGACTATGTTAGACTTTCTCTTTGTTAAACTCTTTTATGATATAAGTTTATTTTTTTGAAATTTTTATTTCTATTATCTTGAATGATGTATGCTAAGTGGCTTGTGTAGGCCTTTTGGAGTTCTATACACCATGTTACATTTAGGACATACTTTGGGTCGTGACAGTTGATGGGGAACAATTAGGCGTGTTGAATTGATTTTGGATTTATAGTACTTATTTCTATCTATATTGTGAATAATTGTCTTTACTTTCTCTTTGCTTTTTTTCTATGGCTTCTTGTGATATTAATAAAAAATTTGGGGGTTGTAATCCATATGAGAATTGCCTATGGCTTTGTCGTGAGGAAGAATGGGTTAAGATGATCATTGATGAGAAATTGGGTCTATGCAGCCAAGCCAAGCCAATAACATTCCAAGATACCAGAATCACTCACTTGTTGGGTAATGATTATTTAAGTTGATGCTCAAATGACCTAGTGAGCTTCTTACTCTGGCCCAATGATCTAAAACAAAAAGATGACTCGATGATGGGTAAGAAATTCAAGTCTTCAAAGTGGGGAGAACGAGTGAAACTGATGATTCTCTCTTGTACTCCCCATGCTCTTCAGAGAGAAATTTATCCAAAGTTATGGAGAAGGTTCATTGCCTTGAAGCTAAAACATAAGGGTGATGTATCCGGCGTCGTGTCGTGACGTTAAAATGCGCACTTGATAAGAGGCAACCAATCGTTATCAAAATAAATTTGATTCATAGTTTAATTTTAAGTTTTTGATTTTTAGGATAGATTAGATTTTGTTTTCGACTAATTCTCGTGATTTTAGAGTGTTTGGAGTTGATATGCACAGGTTTAGAGGCAAAGATCTTTTAGGAAATGAAGTTTGGGGATGAAAACCCCTTCATAATATGACTTGGGTAACTTTTTTGGCACCCAAGCTTTCCAAATAAGGCTGGGCAGATCACTCAATGTGCCTTGCACCCTCCAAAATGAACAGTGAGCAACCTGCAGAAAATGGCCTCTATAGTCTCAAAAGCGAGTAGAGGTTCTCTTAAGTGAAGTCCGCAAAAGTGGCGCTTAAGGGGAGGAGAACTCGCAAAAATGAACTCCTTATTTTAATGAAAGGTTGCAAAAGTTATCAGAATGTTACTTAAGCGAGACCGGAGACTTCAAAAGTAAAAAATGCAGAAGCCAAACGGTTAGAAAGACCAAAAATAAAAAGGTTCTCCCTTTGACATTCCTCCTCTATCTAAAATTTGGTTCCAAAACTCATGTTCTTCATTGTGAAAGCACAATCTGGTATGTTTCTCCCACTTTTGCTCTCTTAAAAGGGTAAAAGATTTCTTGAATTCCTTTTGCTTTGTTGAAATTTTGGGGTATTGTTTGGCTGAAAACTTCTCCACTTGGAGGGTTAAATTTTTGTGTGACATGGCCGAATCTTGCTTGATTTTTGTTGATTGCATTTGTGTGGGTTGATTTATTGTATTTGGAGAAGTCTTAAGTACCGATTTCATTTATTAATTGATGAGGAAATAGTTTATCCACCATGTGTTTGATAAAATGTTCCTTGAGAACTCAAAATTAATTTCAAATTTTTTTGTTGTGAATTGACTGAGTTCTCGGATTGTTTCTTTCATCATTATTGGAATTGAACTCTTGGAAATGGATTTTTGTTCGAAAATTGTGTTAAAATTTTGATTGTTCATGCTGAGGAGGTGACTGGACGCGAAAGTGACCCCGCTAACACAAAAGATATCTTCGCTTAGAGACCTCTCTTCACTTTTGCTATTTCTACACAAGCGGCCTCATGGTCACTTTTGCAATGTAAGCTTAAGCGAACATGGTCCACTTTTGCGAGAGCTAAAGCCTATTTTTGTCAGAGTTCAATTTTTTAGTAGACCTACTTTTGGTCGGATTTGTTTCTAATGCTTTTCTTTGACTTCTACCAACAGAATCGAATTTTAACACATGTTTCTTATTCTTTCAGGTTATTGTGATTTTTAGAATTCTACAAGTCATGAATGGCACAACGATATTTTTTGTATATTTTTCTTGTCATCTAAGCAGATGTTCTTTGCATGTGAATTCCACGTTAAACTGTTCAGATGTCATATCAAAATGTGAAGAGAACTATTACATATTATTTTTTGGAACTAATTTTTGTATATTATTTTTTAATATATAAATCACACCATATACACATTTAAAAGACAATATTACGAGTTATGACATATCAATTTAATTTAATTTAATTCAAAATTTAATTTCAATTTATTTAATAAAATATTAATCTATTTATATTTTTATATTATTAATTAGTAATATTTAATTAATTTGTTTTTAGTTCCTTTTTAAAAATTGAAATTATCAGTTACATATATTTATGGATTTTACATTGATTACACTTCCTTATTTAATGTTACACTCATAACCTCCCATTAGTCAATCCCACCACACTTCCCCCACACTTCCCCCACACCTATCCAACTATACACGCTATCACCCCATTTTCACCTTCTTCTCTCCCATTTTTCTCACCAGCCAACTACACCAACATTCAATCTTTCGTCCATTTTTTTTTCCCAACAAAATTATGTCTAAGAAACCCATTGAAACGCCTCGAAAGAGTCCCAGATTGGGTGAAGGAACTTCTAATAATTATGTTCATGTTTCAAATTTTAATATATTATAAACTCAACCCCTCCCCCCGCCTAAAATTGTTGAAAATCCGGCGAATATTCAAAATCCAGCGACGGATGGTTCATCTAAGTTGAAGGAGAAACAAAAAGAGAAAAAATGAAGAAAAAGAAAGGTCTCCCCTGCAAATTAAAAGGGGAAGAAGAGGAAATGGAAAATTGTTGAAACCCCTTCTGATTCCGATTTTGATTTTGTTACTGAAATCAAAAAGAAAAAAAACAAATGTAGAAGTTGGAGCATCTTCAAAACCATCAACAAGAAGAACAACAAAAAGTTATATTTTCTTAACTTCTGGACAAATATTTTGTGTTTAAGTATTTGATGATATATAATATCATATGTTTTCTTTCAGACAGATACTGTTTACATATGAATTACTGATTGCCTATTTCAATTTCAAGATACTATTTTGAAAATATCAGTGTGTTTCCAAAATGTACATTTATTGGATGAAATCTGTATGAAATCTAATTAATATGTGTATGACTACGCTTAAATGTTTTGATTTTGAAAATTTTATGAATTGTGATATAATAATGGTATACAAATGGTATGAATTGCATTTTAACA
>NW_006239180.1:515582-527109 GCF_000226075.1 Solanum tuberosum | reverse complement strand
AAACACTATTTTTTTTACATTTCACAACAGTAAACATAATATGATATCAACAGTTAACAAAATATGACTCCACCTTCAATTAATCGACAGTTTGTTCATTTTGTTTCATTTCTCTATTATTCTAAAACAAACGTTAAACAATAATAAATACTAACCCAAGGATCCCATCTTTCACCATGTTTGATTAAAAATTGATACGTAGTTGTCCATCACAACAAAATCAAGAATTTTCAAAGATGAAAAAAACTTCAATTACTTGAATGTGGGATTTTTTTGTTGAAAATTGAAGAGAGAAACGTTGAAATTTTTTTGTTGCAAATTGAAGAGAGAAACGTTGATAAAAAGAAGATAAAATCTGAATTTATATTTGATTTTAACTGATTTGAGTGAATTAAGGATACTCAATAATCTTAATTAGTTTAAATCCCTTAATAGGTGCTATTTATTAATTATCTACAATAAATTCAAATTAAATTAACATCACAATTTCAATTTATAACTTGTTTTCATTAAAAACATTTTTTTTTCATTCTTCTTTTATCTCTTTATTTTATTTAAACAACTTTTTTCAATTATTGAAAACAATTTTTAAAAAAAATTATTTAGTTTAGAAACCTTGAAATTTTTAATGTTATAACTTGAAAGTCTAAATTTACTGCTATAGCTTGATAATATTACTATAATATATGACATATATAAAAAATTTATAAGTTATAACATAATAGATGGTGTTCTTCTTGTTGGCTCTCACATATGACTTCTCGATTGACTGTGAACATAAATAAAAGATAGTTATCTGACAGTCCATAGTTAACTGAGAAAGGTTTCCTTTTTTTACCGGAAAACTAAAATTAAAATTAAAGAGTATATTCTATTTGTGAAATCATATATATAATCACATGTTTATCTTACACCCAACAAAGATATAGTTCATATACTTGTAAACGATTTTTAATTTATTCAACCAAGAATGATTCGTCTAAAGAAAAATAACAACAGCGTGTTATCATATATATAGGGGTGGTATAATAATAGGAAAAATTATTAGTCAAAAGTTAATGTAAGAAAAGATAAAAGATAGAAATAATCAATGTAATAACTATGAGAATTCATAATATTATAACTAATGAATGTTGAAGAGTGTGAATAACCTTTACAATAATTAGTAATAACTAAGAGAATTTATAATGTTATAACTAAATTATTAATGTGCAATAGCTCTATTTCTAATAAATTTTATTCTTACATAAATAAATAAATAGACTTTTAATTAATGTTACTATATTTTTTTTATAATAATCAGATTTTAATTTAGTGTAGGGACAAAATCAAAATGTTTAATCCATATTACTGAATATAAAATGTATTATACAAATGATAACTTTTAAACGATTCATACAGATTGACATAATTTCGCATTTGTTGTGAGTTTTTTTTCTTTAAAAAGAACTTAGAACAATTTAAAATAATATATTTTGAAGTTAGAAGATTTTGTTAAATTGATAATACATTCGTGACATATATAATACTTTAATTTAAAGTATGGCGTTATTAAAAGTAATATGAACTTTTCTTCGTCTAAAATACTTAAATATTAAAAAATAGTAAATAAGTAAAACAAAAGGGCAATGTTTATATAGTAATAACTCTTTTAAAGAAAACTTCCTAGCATTCTAAATCACACAAGTACCATTGATAAATAAAGTCATTCTTTTGTCTTGAGCGTTAAAAAACAAATTTTGACCATTCTCTAACTCTTGAGAAGTTAAATAATTTTGGAAAAATATGTTTAGAAGCATATATTTACATCAGAAGAGAAATTGTTAAAAAAAATAAAAATTTAGACTACATCATGTTAACTTCATATGTTGGAACATTACATACTAATCTATATATTAAGCAAAAAAATAATTATTATATCATCAAAATTATTTTTCTCAAGTACTCGAGGTTATGGAATGTACCCTCTTAAGATAGAACGATTTACCTCATCAGAATAATGGTACGTCATATTTCGCTAAACTTCCAACTCACTCAACGACAATAAATCACACAAAACTTTTTAAAATGCAAGAATAACTCATCGAAAGAGTCACAACCTAAGTTACAGATATTATGGTAATTTAATATTCAAATTAGGAGTTCATGCTTTATATATATATATTTATATATATATATATACAGAAAGAAATTACTCCTTGAAAGAGGCATTGCAATTGATAAGGTGGCCCCGATGCATCCAAATTTCTACCAAAAGATTGAAAACTCCGGATGGATTTGCTTCACTACTAAACCATGCAAGGCAAACGAGTAATGAGTGATGGAATTCTATGCCAACCTATGGAAACTGACATATCAACAAAGTTGATCATTATTTGAGGCAAAGTCGTTGATTATGGGCTGGAAGCAATCACTACATTATATGCGTTGCTAGATCACGACATTGAGGCCTTCAAGGCAAAGTATTGTGATCTAGGAGCTTGGCTACCATCAAAGCTATGCCTGCAAAAAAATATTCCATGGTATTTTACAATAGTTGGAATTTTATGCTCTGATCTGACGGCCAAAGCAAGAACATGGATGTGAATTGTGTGCAACCGAATCTCCTCAAGTGGGAACATTAGGAAAATTTTGGGGTTGAGGGCACATATTGTGTCTTCTGTACTTGATGACGTACCTTTGAATGTGGACCACTTGATAGTGAATGAGTTCCGGGAGTTTCAACTCCATGACAACCTATCCCTCATTGTCCATTCTTTGTTCATGGAGTTGTGCTGTTGGGCTGAAGTTGAAGTGTACCCGACTGATACTTGGGTGGGACCAAAATATCAAATAATTCCTCTTATGGTGCAAGGTGAAGGCACTATGGTCAAAAGCAAGAACAAGAAGATTGATTTGGGGAAATTTGTGCAAGTGGAGGAGGATTCTCCTATACCTCTAGTTTTGTGGACATGAGTTTGATGCCTACTTGAGAGATCAAAGGACGTAGAAAGCTGAGCTTGACAATTTGGGGAAGGCATACACCCGTTTGGCCAAGTCGCACGGTGAGTTAAGTATCTCACATAGCAAAATGAAAAAGCGAGAGAAGATTAGGGACAAATTCTTCAAATGGATGTGGAAAGGAGTTAAAGGACTTTGGAATGTGTTGAAGGCAAATGAACCACTCCCGACTTCTAAGAAGGAAGAGGTTGGAGATGAACCAGCTTCATTGTTTGATGATGAGGGAGCTGATGACAGCGAGGCCACTGAGAGTGAGGAGGATTGAGGCAGCCTAGAGAGCCCTTTCATATTTTCTTTATGATTTTCATAGTTATGTTGTGAGGACATATTACCATTTTTAGTCGATGGTGCTCCCCTTTGGCTTGTTTTTATTGTTTTATTGATGTTTTGGATTGATATTCATGATTGGTGTTTTTGATTGCCCTTGTCCGGATTTTGTTAATATTGTGTGAATTGATAATTTTTATTATATTTTGGCATTTCTTTTGTTAGTTTCTTTTTGTGATACTATATCATCATAGTGGTGCTTTCTTCTTGTATGCCTTAGAGAAGGGGAAGTTTGAGTACCCATAGTTTGTGAGATTGGAGTAGCCCTAGTTAAAACTAGACAAAAGGCTTGATTTTGCCTTATGATTGATTGCGTGACGTCATTCTTAAGGGAAACCATCAGTTTGTTAGGTGTTGTTTTCCTGGTTGGTACTTTGATGTAAGGTTGTGACTTGTTTGGTAGTAATAAACTTAGTCAAGCCTTGTGAATCGTAAATGAGCACTCCTCCAAAAAATTTACGAAAAGAATTTTTTTGAAGTGAATGAATTTGTGACAATGTTTTGACTCTTTTTGTGACTACATACTTAATAGGTGGTTAATGTGAACCTTTGTTCTTGATTAGGAAGTTAAATTGATCCATCTTGAATAGTTTGCATGGCATTTGGGGTGAGTTGTTGAAAATAATTCCTTGTGTTCACTTTTGTTAGCTATAACCTGCCTGGTCGGTCCTGCGATGTTGGTCGTGATTGAGTTTGGTTGGAGAAATGATCTTAGGCTTTTTTGTGATTGTTCTTGAAGTCTACTTGGACTAAAAACCCCACCTTTACACTAAATATATCCTTAGTTGTCCCCTTTGAGCCTAATCCTTTTAATTGGTAACCTTATTACAAGCCTTATCCTTTTTGAAAAAAGTACTATTGTTTTGAATCCTTCCCTCCTTGAACTTGAAGTTGTGAAAGTTGAGGCTAAAAGCCTATGTTGGGGGCTCATAGAGGGATGCCTACCACATGAGGGCTTGATAAAAAAAAAGATTGAAGAATGGAGGAAAATGTCTTAGAGAAGGAAATAGTTTTGAAAAAGAAGGAAAGAAAGTGAATAAATGAGATTTGAATCCTCCAAAAGTTGAAAATGGTTGCATGTGGGGCATCTATTGTGGAAATGAGAAAAGAAAAATGAAAAATATGAAAAGTGCATTGGTTTGAAAAGTAAATAAAAGTGGAAAAGTTGGAAAATAATGAGTTGTTCTGTAGTTTTCAAGGAGGGTGTAGTCACTTGTACCTAAATGATATCCTTACCTTCCCTAAGCCTACATTACAATCTTAACAAAACATTTTGAGATCTCTAACCAAATGAGTTTGAATCAGTGTTGATTGAAAATATGGGCAAGCTTATGGTGTGACACTTGTATACATGAGATGTTCCTTGTGAGTTTGAGATTTTGATGCTTTTGTCCCCTGTCTTGTGAATAGGTGTGTGTGCATTTGGGGCACATTTGTTTCTTGTGAGGGCATGAAAACTAGGATAGATTGGTGAAGTTGATAGATTTCGAAATTGAGTCAAGGTAAGTTGTTTAGTTGACTAGTGGTTTGGAGTCTCTTTTTGGGAATTATTGTTCGTTACTTGATCATTCTTGAAAATGCACTGTGTTTTAAAATTCTGCTTGGACTATAGGGGAGTTGCTTGAATTGGAAATCACTTACTTTCTTGCTAATTATTCGTACCAACCAAAGTCATGATCATAATCCTAATTTGAAATGGAAGTGTGTTGTGCTTAATTTGAGTGCATCTTGTAGTTTATTTTTTTCGCTCGAGGACAAGCAAAGTTTTTAAGCTGGGGATGTTGATGAGTGGGGAATTACCTCTCTTTGAGACTCTTTTCTTATGATTTTGTGGCAATCAGGTAGAGAAAGAGTCAAATTATTCATTGAATTGTGTTGATTTCAGGTATTCGTTTCTTGGAAGGAACATGAAAGAAAAGATTGGAAAAGGGGGCTAAAACTGGCATAAAATTGTCTTTGATCTGGCACCTGTGAAGAAGAAGTTCCTTTCGCGATGGTCAGCACAAGGTCAACTAGTGTCTTAAGCGACCACACGAGGATCATTTTTTCGAGCGGGCCACAAAAGGCGGGGTTCACTTGAGCGATAGGATCATCACTTTTGCGACATCCGCTTTTATGAACTCCCAACTGCTTTAGTGAGGCCCAAATGTTTGGACATGAGACGAATTGGAATTTCACAGAGTTTGAACCCGAATTCTCACTAAAGGTAGAAGATAAATATTACTACGGAGGGAATTATGGATTATTGAACATTATTGAATCTTATCATGGAATTTATCTTAGATTATTAAAAACCTCTTAGTATTAGAATTAATTAGTTTTGGGTTGAGACTTTGAAGGCAAGTTCCCTCACAATTAATCATTTGGATTGAAGATTGTGTACTTAATAGTAATATATCTTATCTTATCTTCTTGTCCTTGCTTTATATTGCGTGAATTGTGGGTGTAAGTGCTTATTGAAATTGGGACTTTGTGCTGAAAATAGTCAATTCATTTGGGTCTCTGATATCTCATTCTATTTCTTTTGTATGAGATTCCATGCTTTCGTGAAAATGAGTTTAATCTAATTATCATGTTTGAATTTATGATTTGTGAGTGCATGCTCAAATCTAGCTTTTGATCTTTCTGGGTTGCTCAAAAGAAAATTTGCAAAGTTGAGAATTAGATTGATAATTTCATATTAGCATTGAATCTTTAGTTTGAATGAAAGAGAGATTTAGGTTTCCATTGTTGAATGCAAGTCTTGCACGAAAGAGAGATCTAAATTAAGGTATTATGTTGTTTTATTGAACTACGTGATTGATACCGAAAGGAGATTTCATGATATAGCACAATGAGATCGAAACAAATATTTGATTTTCATTATTAAAGATGACCTAATCTATGATTGAATTAGCATGTGTTGATATTGCAATGTATCATAGAATGACTATTGAGTTTCAAATTTCCCAATTCCAGTTATCCCTTCCTTGATTAGATCTGTTCCCAATCATAATTATGTTACCTAAAAACAATCTTATTGATAATTGTATATTCTTAAGTTTAGATTCAAATTAGTAGCTTGTATTTCTTTGTCTTTTCAATTGCCGACAAACTTTTCCATGTGGGGTTCTACCCCCATCTCTCTTCTTGGGTAATTTTATTCCTAACGACCGCTTACTCTTTTAACTTATTTTTAGGGTAATTTGAGCATTGTCAAAATGGTGTCATTGTAGGGGAACAATTAGGCATATTGAATTGATGTAGGATTTAGAGTTTACTTGTTTCTATCTAAATTTTGAATGGTTGACTTTACATTCTCTTTGCTTTGTTTATATGGCTTCTTTTGATATTAATTAAATGATTGGGGGTTGTAAGCCATATGAGAATAGCTCATGTCCTTGTCACGAGGAAGAATAGGTTGACATGATCATTGATTAGAAATCGGGTGTATACAACTGTGCTAAGCCAATAATATTCCAAGATGCCAGAATAACTCACTTGGGGCCAATGCCTATAAAATTCAATACTCATATGGCCTGGTGAGCTTTTTGCTCTTGACAAATGATAAAAAACGAAAAGAGGATTTAACATTAGGTAAGAAATTCAAGTCTTTGAAGTGGAGAGACCGAGTGAAACTCTTGATGCAATCTTGTACTCCGCATGCTCTTTAGAGAGAAATTAATCTAAAGTTGAAGAGAAGGTTCATTGCCTCGAAGTGGAAACACAGAGGGTGATGTCTCTTGCATCGAGCCGCGATGTTAAATTGTGCACTTGATGGGAGCAACTCATCGGTATCCAAATAAGTTTGATTGGTAGTTTGATTATGAGTTTTTGATTTTTAGGATATATTAGATTTTGTTGATTAATCCTAATGTTTTTAGAGTGTTTGGATTTGATGTGAACACGCTTGGAGGCAAAGATCTTGAAGGAAATTACTCGGGGCTAAAACCCCCTTCAAAATATGACCTGGGGATCTTTTTGGGAGCCCAAGTTCGCCCAATAAGGCTAGGCGGATCTCCCAATACGCCTTGAGCGCAAAATTGAGAAGAGGTTCTCTTAAGCAAAGTCTACAAAAGCGACACCCTCTAGCTAAAGCGTTTATCGCTTAAGAGGAGGGGCACTCACAAAAGCGAACCCCGCCCTTTAGTGAAATGTTGCAAAAATCACCAGAATATAGCTTAAGCAAGACTGGAGACTTCAAAAGTCAAAATGCAAAAGCCAAACGGTTAGAAAGACAATAAAAAAAAATGTTCTCCCTTTTCCATTCCTCCTTTGTCTCAAATTTTGTTCCAAAACTCTTGGTCTTCATTGTGAAAGCACGATCTAAAAGTCTACCTCACTTTTTCTCTCTTGAAATGGTTAATTTGTTCTCGAATTCCTTTTGCTTTGTTTTAAGTTGGGGGTATTGTTTGGGTGAAAACTTCTCAACCTGGAGGGTTAAATTTTTATGTGAGTTGGCCGAATCTTGCTTTATTTTTGTTGATTGCATGTGTGTGGGTTGATTTATTGTATTTGGGGAAGTCTTGAGCAACCATCTATACCGTCCAAGCATTTGCCATCATGGTTTTTGCCACACCAAGTTCAAGTACTCATAAAAGATCCACCACCATTACCTCCTTGAGGTTTAGGGTTAGAAATCTATCCTTGTTGAACTTAGGAGCTAGAGCATGTAAAAATCCTTGACCGGAAAACCTTTGTCAGAATCTAGAATGACCTTGCCAACTTGACTTAGAATGAGAAAAGCCACAATCACCCACACGAGACCTCTTAAGATAGAACGATTTACTTCATTAGAATAGTGCTCATATTCCGCTAAACTTCGAACTCACTCAACGACAATAAATCACACGAAATTTTTTAAAATGCAAGAAGAAGAAGAAGAGTAGAAGATTAAAAAAAGTTGTTGTTGAAAAATGAGAGGAAGCCCCTCTATTTATAGACATCAAAGGGTAGTATGAACAAGTGTTTCTTGTGTCTTATCTGAAAAGTCATGACCTTTCCGAGAAGTCACAACCCTTTTGAAAAGTCACAACTTATTGAAAAAGTAACAACTCTTTGGAAAAGTCACAACTCATTGAAAAAACACAACCCTTCGGAAAGTCACAATTTATCGGAAAAGTCATAACTCATCAAAAAAGTCACAACCTAAGTTAGGGATATTATAGTAATTTAACATTCAAGTTAGAGTTCATGATTTTAAGGTAATATATATATATATATATATGATCAATAAGTGTAGCAGGCAAAGGAATGTCTACATCCTCTAATACCATTCTTAAACGTAAAACGACGAGGATAATAATAAAAAAAATTAAAACTTACTATATTCAAATTCATGTGCCGATAAAGTGTAACTAGAACATCATTTCAAGTATAGAAATAAGATGCAAGACAATAATCTATATTTCTTTGGATAAGAATAAAATATCCGTGAAATAAACTACCATATCAAAAAGTGAATTATTCCCTTTAAGAGAAGTTTTTACCCTATTACAAAAAAAATAAAGAAAAAGCAATATCGAAAAGTCTAATAAATATGAATAATGATTCCTTAAAGAATTATTCATCATATCTTCTACGATGAATAATATTTCGAACTATACTTCAAGAAAATATTGATATTAGAAACATGTATTATATAATATATCATTGATACAAATAATATAATCAAACAACTAAAAAATTACTTGGACATAAGCTTATATAAAATATGAGTTCAAGAGGAATATAAAAGAAATGCAAGAAATAAAGAGGGTCAAAGCAAGGGTACAAATATTAATCCTTCAAAGAAGTTTTTAAAATTATGGAGAAGAAAAGAGACTGTGAGTATTCTACCAATTAAATGTTATTCTTATTATATTAAATATAAAACTACTTTCTATATAACTTATCATCAATGATAAAATAAATAAGTGGTTACAAATTCCTCAATTGCAAGAATTAATGTTTGCCCACTTAATGCAATAACCAGTAAGTATTATTTTTACGTCTATATAGTATAACCAAGCGAATATTGATAGCTGCATGAATTTATTAAAATGTATATTTAATTTTTTTCACAAAAATATTATTTGAATAAGGTTTAACTAAAGGATGAAATGATCAATAGTTTTTTGATAGATTGTTTCGTAATTCAAAGTTAAACTGTAAAAAAAATAAAAAAGAATTGTACAGACATTCAACTCGAGTGTGATGAAAAGTTCTTTTGTGGTTTTGAGTTTGCTAATGAGTATAGTTATATTTTTAGCGAAGGATATAGTAAGGTCGATGGAGAGGTGAACAATGATAATCTAGGATACCTGAATTCATAAAAATCTTCAAGGTATGAACTAATTTTGATAGGTAAGGGGATTGAGTTACACAATTGGATTCACAATTCAATTTTTTCATTATTAGTCTACAATCATGGTGGTATGTTTTGTCAAAGTATGGATTTGTAATGTAAGAAATGATCGATTATACTAGGTATTGAGCATTTGAAATGACTTACGTGCGGGTTGGATCGTAAAGTTTGTTACTTTTGATTGTTAAATGACCTAAGGATGGGTTTCACTTAAAAGTGTTGGTTTACAGTAAAGCAAATGGTAGGAGTAGTTATGATGGTTGGTAGTATTGAAAGTGTGGGCTTAAGTGGAATGATGTGAAGAGTATGTGGAGTCATATAAATAGAGTATATGTACAAACGTAATGGGACCAGACAGGTGGATTATGGGTAGCTAAAAGTCAACGAAATGCAGTCAACTGAATGAAAATATTTGATGTGGGCTCTTTAGAGAAAGCATTTAGTGTTATTTCACCTTGGTTCCATACATTCTTATGTGAACACCTATTTCATTATGTACATGGTTTGGATATGATTCACTAGCTATGATCACGTATTTTCCCTTTTGTGGGTGGATCCCTAGTGGTGGATAGGGTGCTCCGATCCTGCGATGTCCTCTTGGTTGATTAGGATGTTTGTGAAGACTTGGTTATATCAAATGACATATTTGGTGTCGTGTCGGAGTTGTTGAAGTATTGCAGTGGTTCTACATGTACCACCTTACTTATGATAATTTATAGAAGAGATACCATGGGTATTTACTGTTATTCGACAGTCTTAATATTAATCAAGTCCTCGTGGTCATATTTCGATTATGTGTGGTTTAATGTGGGGACCATTGGGTCTACTTCTACCGTTCATAAGAGTAGTCTACAATCACAACTACTAATCTAGCATTTCGAAAGTGTTATTAGAGGTTTTGTATGCTTGGGTGTATCTTTCGATGGTGATTACTTGATCATTTCCTTCTTTAGGTTAGATAAGTTTGGTCTCCCTTGATGAGTACCTGATGTCTAAAGATCAAATTTTTATAACTTAAGCTCGTGAAAAGTTTATTTTATGAGAAGAATTCTTAATAAGATTTATGATGATTTGTGCATTATGAGTGTGTGGTGGTTGGTTCAAATTCACTCGTGGTTGTAGCCAATATTGATTCAGAATTTTACCATGGTTATGTTAGAAAGTATTTGTCCTGATTGTTGTGTCAAGGTCTGGTGGAAGAATCGGTCAGTTGAAGAGTCCACTTGGGAATAGTTTTGTTGTTAGTTGCGTTTACATACAACATAGTTATCATTACAGTATTGAGATGGCCCCATTTGAAGCATTGTATGGGAGGAGGTGTAGATCTCCAAATGGTTGGTTTGATACATTTGAGATGAGACCTTGGGTACTAATATTTTGAAGGAATCATTGAGACAACTACCCTTTCTTATCCTCGCCCTTTTTTGACCGTTTGGGACGAACGGTGGGTAAATTGATATCTAATGTAACGACGCATTAGGTCATTTTGAGTACTAGAACAATTTCAACTCTTTTCGTAAATTTTAAACGGTGATTTTGAACTATTTATTTAATTATGGTGATTTAGTGGATACATATTTATTAAATAATTAATTTTTATAATTGATTGTAAATGGATCAACTCATAAATTTATTTAATACTCTATGTCACTTGGCCCATAAGTAGAAATAAATTAATAAAATTCAGTAATTTTGGTTCATAATTAATTTAGGGAAAATAAATTAGGATGTGTCTATCACTCAAGAATCCTACCTTACATTCAGGCTTAATCTCACACCGCATAGGACTAATTTTACGAATCTCTTAGTACTCCCAATCTTGTAATTTATTCTCCTATTTCCCTTTCCTTCCCTTTTTTTTTTAAAACAAAAAGA